>NW_008585312.1:0-9833 GCF_000691845.1 Merops nubicus | reverse complement strand
CCGCCCTGCGCTTCGCCCGGCGGCTCGCTTTAAGGTGGTTTGGGTGATCCTGTTGCTAGGATTAAGCCTTTCGCGTTGCAGCATGGAGAGTCTTTTGTTTGAGTTAAATTCAGACCTCTTGATATGTCACCTGACAGTCTTGTGGTTTTGGATGAATATGGCTCATTGCTATTATTAACCTGAGTTGGCAGCCGGGCACAACAGGAGTTTATAGGGATTTTGGAAAGTGGAACTGCTCGGGGGACAAAGATGCTTCCCAGGTACGGCCACCGCACAGTTTTTGAGATTATTTTAATTATTTGAAAGCTTATTATTGTCACTGTGTTGATAGTATTTCTTTTCCAGAGCTATAACGCTTTTAGAGATCTAATTTTTTAATGATCCTTCTTAAAATCGTATGCTAAATGGCACAAGTGTGGGGTTTTTTTCCCCTGAATTTGTTCTATCTGTAGTAATTTTGCAAAGGGCAGTGCAGTTTCCTTCAATATGTAAAATATCCTGTGTTCAGCGCTAGGGAATTTAGCTGAAAGGAGACATCTCTGTGTGTGGTTTTTATTAGAGCAGGTATTTCAAAAGAGCACGGAGCTTGCGTGCGTGTGCGTGCACTTGTTTTGCATGCAGATATCTGCTTAAATCAGCTAAAAGCTGAACGGGTATTTTTTGAAATGATGCATGTGAAGTAGTGCCAAAAATATTCTGTGAAATTACTACTAATAATTGTAAATTCTGAAGCTGTAAGTTGCAGTGTTACTCAATGTGCTACACGACTTTAACAAAACCTTCCAGCCTACTTATTTTTGGTATCACACTCCAGATTATGATTAATGTGTTGACTAGACTGCACCTAACCTGTATATGTTATGTCTTTTTGCTTGTGGAAAGGCATCTGGCTCACGTATTGGACTTTAGAGTATAAATTAGGTATCTTAATGAGAGCCAAGTGACTTGGGTAGGAGGGAGGAAAAAAAAAATGAAAACAAACTCAAGTCAGCTTCATCCACAGTTAAAGAACTGGACAGAGCCAAGGACCTTGGAAGCCAGTCGAAGTTTAGGTCCAAGTTTATTATACAGAGTGTGAAATATCTGGCTGCCTGACTCTGTGCCTAGTGTACAATATGTGCTTAGGGTAAGCAGCAGAAGTTTCCTGGAGCTCAAGCAGTGCAGCTATTCAAGGTGAGGATTGCTAAGCTGGTAAATGAATGAGACAGATTTATCGAGGTAGCACGGAGCTGACCTCTGTGGTGCTGCAGTGCCTGTGAACCTGTCACCCTCCTCCAGCAAACGGAACGGGCATGGCTTGGAGTTCTCCTTTTAAAAAAAAAGGAACATTATTTCCTTCTGATAAACCTGAAAAATGTAATTGCTGCAAGCAGTCACCTATCAGGGGTGGTTGTCCCTGAGATCCACCAGCTCTCGGTTCTTGCATGCTGCCCAGAGCACAGGTCCTCTGACTTTTGTGAAACCCCAGCTGAGGTCACAGTGGTAGAGGACAGCCCAGGGTGTTGGGTAAACTCCTTTGCAATCCATCATCACGGGCTCCCTCCGTGGCCTTGCTCAAGTCACAAACACTTGTTTTCTCCGCAGGATCAGCAGCCGTTCACCGCAACAGTCACGCAAGGCTGAAGTGACCTCAGACTCTTGTAAAGGGAATTATCTTGCAAAATTTTTTCAAAGTATAGTGGTATCTCTAGTTCAGGGATCTTCTTCTTCCTCATAGCCTTGTGGTCGTGATATGTCACCAGCATTTAAATGGAATCTCTGGCTGAAAATGCCAGCTTTGCAAATTGGCAGTGCAGTCTGGGTCATCCTCATCATGTGGCGTGGGATAAAAATTTTTGGCGTTCCAGGTTATTATTATTTCTAAAAATATTAATAACCTGTCCATGGCTCTTTAACAAAAAGTCTTCTAGAGCTGGAAGCGTCGATAGCATGCCATACATTGCTGTTTTCATTGCTTCTGAATGAGTGGTGCTCTTTCAGAAAGGTCTACACAGCTGTCTTTGTGCAATGATGGTCAAATAATAAGTGAATTATTGAAATAAGAAGATATTCAAATGTGTACAATACCCTCCTCATGTGTCCTATGTACTCAAATTTGTTTTATCTTCTCAAAGCCAAAAAGAAAAAAAAAAATCCAGTAACAGGTAACAGAAATGTGCAGAGGAATTTGGGCAGGAGAAGGGAATCCCTTGTTGGAAAAGGCATCTCAGTCAGGGGTGAGAGGTGTATGGTGTGGTGGTTGGACTAGACAAGGACTATTTTCCTTCTGCTTCTGATCACTCTTCCTTATACCAAAGCAACCACAAGATCCTAAGTGCTGCTGGGCTGTATATGTATGGGTGAGCGTGCTTCCATGTGCTCTGGAAGCATGTAGGTCTTCATGTAGGTGTGCCTGGAACGTGGAGACACTCTGCATCTGAAGGTAACAGCACTGGACCAGGCTGCCCAGGGCAGTGGTTCGGTCACCACCCCTGGTGGATGTGATTAAGAGTCATAGGGGTACAGTGGGGACATGGTTTAGCAGTGGGCTTGGCAGAGTTAGGTTAATGGTTGGACTTGGTTAGCTTCAAGGTCTTTTCCTAAACTACTGTATGGTTCTATGAAATATCCCAGTGCCCCCAGCAGAACTGTCTCACACTTACAGCAGCAGCTCTTCAAGCCAGGGACCGTCTCTGTGCTGCGCTTGCGGAGAATTTGTCTGGGTCTAAGCCCATAACAACAATAATACCTGAGGAGTGTCATCTGAAAGGGCTGGAGATAAGCCCTGGGGATCCCTCTGCCTCTGTTCTGATGCTTATCTGCTGGGAGGAAAGCAAGGTGCTTCCTTCCCTGCAAAGGAAGGAGGCCGTGGGGCGAGGTGGACCTGCCGCCCGCACTGCCCCGGCCGCTCTGTCAGCCTTTAAAAAGGTGCTAACATGAAAACCACGCAGAACAGATAAGCTCACATCAACTATAAATATCATTTGCGTAGATGCATTTAAAAATAGTTCCAAGTGATTCATCACCAGGCAGTTTTTATAACTATGGGTAACATGATGTAGGAAAACAATAGTTGGACCGATAGTTTCAACTTACTTTTTCAATGATTAGTCATGTTCTGGTTTTGAGCAGCTTTACTTTTTAGCAAACTCTTTCACAGTTCCTACCTGCTTAATGTCTGAATCAGTTTGCTTCAGGTGCTTTTCTTTAAGACTTCTAAAATGTCTGTGTCAATTACTAAAAAGCAATTGGATGCTATCTGTGTTAATATGAAATACTTTCAAAATTAAAGTCTCCGGCAGGAAGAAAAATAATAATGTAAGGTAATAAACCTTTAATGTAATGAAGAAGTGCTGTTGTGCTGTAGTGGAAATGAGGAGGAAGGATTGTATTTTATTTCAATTACAGGGAAAAATCTTGTATTTTAATTGGTGGTGTGGTAATGACGGATTTCAGTGGCTGTCATTCATCTATTAAGACTTGCACAGGGTGCACTAACAGCAGTTTAAAGCCATTCTGTTGCCTCTTGCTGAGTGAGAAAAGTCTATGGCAGTAATAAGCTTCAGGAATTAGATACATGAGAAAAATCCATCCTTGGAGAGCATTTGGAGCTCTGGATTGCAGTGCAGCTCGCAGTGCAGGTGTCAGGAAGCATGTAATGGATCTGTAGATGTAAACTGCAACTAATATTCCTCGTGATTGAAGGTTAAAAAGGCAGGAAAACAGAACTGGTGAAAGAGAAGAGGTGAACAGTAGTAGGACTGAATCATAAAGGCTGGAAAATACCTCTGAGATAAGTCAAATCATCAACCCAACACTATCATGACCACTAAACCACGTTCTGAAGTATCTACACACTTTTTGAACACCTCCAGGGATGGTGACTCCACCACATCCCTGGGCAGCCTGGGCCAATGCCTCACTACTTTTCCAGTAAAGAAATTTCTTCCAAGCATCCAGTCTAAACCTCCCCAGGTACAACTTCAGCCCATTTCCTCTCATCCTGTCACTTGTTACTTGGGAGAAGAGACCAACCCTCCAGACTAAACCACCCCAGGTCCCTCAGCTGGTTCTAATAAGAAGTGTTCCCCAGACCCTTCATCATAGTGTGAAGCGTGAACATACGTTTAAAATACCATTTTTTCAGGCCTTGATTTCATTATTATTAGTTTCTAATAATTTCATCATTATTCACGTGGAAGTTTGCCTTTTTGTCCCAAATAATTCCTTCCTTTTGTGCTTTGTTCTTGCATTAGCATCTGTGCAGGAGGGTTGGACCAGATGACCTCCAGTGGTCCCTTCCAACCTCAACCAATCTGTGATTGTCTGAGGTCTGGTTTTGGACAATTTGCTTCTGAAATACCCCACAGAGAATTTGTACATCAGTGATTTCTACCCCATTCTATTCATGTAGGTACTTCTGGATGCTTCATTCTAGGAGAAACCCTATTTGTGTGGTGGAGGTCTCCACAGCACTTCTGTCCTGCTCAGAAATAATTTGTTTATCACTGTTTCTTCTCATGCTCAACACATGAAGTCACAGCACTAACTTGTGATAAAGTCATAAACGCTTCCACTGGTGAAAAGATTGTTCTCTTGGTGGTTTTTCTGGTTGGCTGGTTATTCTGGGTGTGGTTTTGTTGTTTTGTTTGGGTTTTTTTCTTTAAATATCATCAGTTTCAAGGAAAGATTGGAGTGGTAGGTAGGTCAGGTCACTCAAGAAAAGCTTCTCATTAGGAGAACTGTCAAGTCCAGAGCAGAGCAGGAGGTGGAGACTCCCCTTTCATTAACGTTGCTGGAATATTGGATTCCACGTCCCCAGGTTCTCCTGCAGGAATCTCAAGAAAGCATCACCAAAATGTCAAAGTTAGCTTCCATTTATAAACAGAACAAATGATATTCAGAAGATCTAGGTCAGTTTTCATCTGGCTGAAGAGCAGCACCACAGTATCACCCTGTTACATGGGTTGTAAGAACGTGCCCTGCGTATTGCACATGGGAATTTGTGTGTTTTGGGGATAATCAATCCAGGTATCAAGCTTAATGGCATCTTAAAGCTGCCAACACCACCAGCAAAGCTGCTCCGTGTCCCCAAAAAATGTGCCGTGCTGGGGGTGAGCCAGAGGTGCCAGTCTGCCTCTGTTTACTGTCTGCCTAAGTGAACTTTCCCCCAGCTCTCTTCAAGTTTCTTCTGGTCTGGGAAGTGGCCCCGCTATTGCCAGGGAATGTTTTTGCAAGGCTGAAATGTGCTTAAGGACTCTATTATGTAACAGAGATAACGCTTATTTGGAATTATCACAAATTGTGGTGGATAATATCCACTAAATGCTTGTCTAGAGAAAGTTAAAATGTCATGTGAAGAAGCTGAGAAGTAAACAAGCTCTTGTTACCTTGATCGAATGTGTTTCCGAATACAGCAAGAGTTTTATATTTAGCTTTCTCTCCTCTTAGTGTCTAATCTGCTCTCGGAGCTTTTTATAAGTAGACTTTTCCAAGATCTGGAACAGCCACTGTCCTTCTTTGCCAGTAATTTCAAAGTCAAATATCAAAAGGACTAGGTAATGGCAGATGTGCCTCTGTCAGCGTGTGAAGGGAACAGGGATGCGCTGCAAGGGTGGAGCAGGCGACGGCAGTTTGTTGGGATTGTCACATACCCTTTCTTTATAGCATCCAGAGTGGCCTATCTGGAAACAAAATGACTTTCCAGATTTCCACTGATTTCACTTGAATATGAGGAGATGGTTTCTGCAGGGAGACAGCTCATCCAGCAGTCTCACTTGCCTGCTCACCTCTAGCCAAAGCCTGGCTCCTACAAGCAATGCTCCCCACTTCGAGCGCGTTTGAGCCTCTTGGTTGATGGCACTCTCCAAATATGCACCAAACAGTACAGATTTTGTTTTCTTACATTTTCTGAGATGCAGAACGGGGCTCATGAGCAGAGCCCCCAGTGAATGTAAGCTCTGCTCGGAGTCTGTCACCGTGTGCCTGGGGTTTGGTGCGGGGTTTGCAGTCTGCTCTTCGTGTGGGCACGTCCCTCTGTGGACAATGCTTGGCTTTAGGTGCCCGGACACACAGGGTGTGCAGCTCCTTGTCCCCAAATCTAGACATCAGGTTATTTCAGTTGCAAGTTGCTCAAGCTTTTTTTCTTACAAGAAGTTGCTTTTGATATTTGTTGCACACTATCTTCTCTGCAGCTTCTGGTTTTCTGTCCTGTTGCTAAACGGTGGAGCTGAGCAGATTAAGAAATGGATTTCCTCTCTCAAGAGACCAAGTAACTGTATGTCTTGGTGCTTAGTTTCATCTCGCTGGGACCACACTAGCTGCAAAGCCTGTGAATCTGTGTTGGACAGTCTTAACAACTTCTTGTAGGCAGCTGTGGCTTTGGTGATCAAATTGATTCTCATCTGTGACCTGTTACGGAAGTTTCAGGGTTATGAGCTGTCATTAGTGCACTGATCACATAAAGCATTAGTGCAGAGAAGGAAACATTTTGGCTTGGTGAATTAGAGGGACAGAGGAAAAGAAAATTTACCATAGTTGTGGAGTCTAGCATGTCAGGTTCACTTTAATCCATATTACCATAGCATGGTTTGGGTTGGAAGGGACCTTAAAGATCTTCTCGTTCCAACCTCCCTGCCATGGCCAGGTTGCTCGAAGCCCTATCCAACCTGGACAACCCTGTCAACCTGCCCAACACTTATGGGTGGCTTTTTACTGAAATAAATGTGCAACTTCTTGTAAACTGGGAGCCTGTATCCTTCATTAAGGGCTGGAAAGTTCCAAGGCCTCATTTCTTGCTTCTTGGGGTTTCATGCTAACGTCTGCTTGCCTAAAAGCCAAGGATAAGGAAGATAGAATTTCACTTGGTCTGGGAAATGGCTCCTAACCAGCTGAAAGATGATTCCTGTTGGTTTCATGGATGGAGCAGGCGTCGTGTTTCCTATCTTCCCAGGACAGAGAAGGTGTAGGTGAAAATGGATTCTCAAGCCCATGGCCAGCAGTGCTTGCTGGGCTTTAAAGAGGTGGCTGGCTTTTTAAAATGGAAACTTAAGATGATAGCTACAAAGCAGCCTTAAAGACCAGATTATGCCATGGTTCAAACTGGGCTCTTCTGAGGCCAGTGGCACTGGGGAAGGCAGAGGCTCAGGAGAGCTCCTTTCCTCATTCTTAACTGCAAAACCAGTTTGGGAAGAGATGTGTTGGGAGAGGGCTGCCCTGTGCATCTTGCTGACCCACGCAGCGGCATGGCCGCCAATCCCAATGGCTTAAGTGGAGATTATTTCTGAGTGTGGCAAGGAGCTGAGTTTGTGGTCAGGACCAGGCTACACGTGGCTCTCCATTCCCCAGCATCAAAGCATGGTGGTTAGTGTGAATGTTGTAGCTGATAATACTGCAGGTGGTTGTGTACAGGTACATTACTGCAGCGGCTGCGGAACCTGCAGAAGGGTACGAAGGGCACTCTGTGTTTTGTCACTCTGGAGTTCAGTGCTTTGCTAACCCAGGAGGCTGAAAACCCACGACTGCAAAGGCAGAAATCCCTTACTTAAGGGAGAGGCCAGTGTGAATGTAGACCTTTTTTTTTTTCCCCCTCTCTTTTGTACTGTGAACAATTTCAAACCAGTGCTTGCAGCGATGACGGATTTTTTTTGTCTTAAACACAAAAGCTGAGTTCTTCTGCGACTGGAAGGGAACATTAAATATCACAAAACAGAGCAGAAGAGCTAGCAATGCTGTGCCCATCGTTGTGGGGTGTTCTAGTGGGTTGGTGCCTTTCATGCCAGTGTAAAATAGCAAGTATAAGGGAAAGAAAAAGACCCAAAATGCATAACTCTGGCTGTGGGATCAGAGGGTTTGATGCAAGAGCGTAGCATTTGCTCGACTTTATGTTGGAATGAAGTTGTATGTAGAGCTAGTTTGGAAAGAACAGCATCATAAAGAGTTGTGGTAATTGATCCTTCTGCTTTTCTTTTGTGCTTAAAGCTGGCCTCTGCCGGAGTTTGACCCCAGTCAGATCCGACTGATCGTGTATCAGGACTGTGAAAGGAGAGGACGCAATGTCTTATTTGACTCCAGTGCTAAAAGAAAAATAGAGGATGTCTCGGTGTCGGTGAGTATTTCACTGCTTTACATGGCTTTATGCTCCTGTTTTTTGAAATGGCAAGATACCAGTCACAAATATTCTGGTTTCTTCACGTGAACATTTACATGACGGTTGTATGCAGGGCTATATTTAAATGCCTGTTGTGTTGCAGTGTTTTCAGGCTTCAGTGATTTCACTTTTAACAGCTTTAAATACTAGAGTGATCTCTTTAATCCTGCCCTCCTCTACTTTTCACTCTTTCAGGTTTGGTCCTGGGGCTGCAGCAGGCAATGCTGGGGGGCTGAGGCAGGGCATAAACGGGGATTTATGGATGTGCTTTGAGGCCGTGGTGGGCTCTTCATTCCTGATCAGAAGGTCCTGGCAGCCCTGTGCCCTCTTGTGTCCTCTTTGGTTAGCTTTTATCAATTGTTTCTATGCTGTGCTGTCAGTTTTTTTTCACACAGAGTTACTTGAAAACTTCTGCTCAGTTTTTCCTTTTGGCATGGTCTGTGTGGTAATCTATTAATTGGAACTGTAATGGATGCAGTCAGATGAGGATACTTCCTTCTGAGGGCTCGGGCCAAAGGATTAATTTCTGGCCACAGTGCTATTGCAAGTGATTTTGTGAGGTTGGACAACTTATGTCACTGCTTTGAACTTCCTCTGCACCATCTCTAAAAACATTTGCAAACCATTTTAAGCTCTGCAAGCAGAAGGCACTGTCTGAACTGACAGTTCTGATCATGTTTTACCCATAGGACTTGCTAAGTTCTGTAAGCGGGAGTACACAAAACATTTGCAAACCATTTTAAGCTCTGCAAGCAGAAGGCACTGTCTGAACTGACAGTTCTGATCCTGGTTGCTTTTACCCATAAGACTTGCTAAGTTCTGTAAGCAGGAGTACACAAAATAACACATTATCCCCAAGCCCTGGTTTTCACATTGGGTATTGGAGCACATCCAGAAGATTCTTCCTCCAGTTCTATAAACTCTTCTGGCCTGTTGCTGAAAGCTGCCAGCCTGACGATTCTTATCTTGGTCCTGAACATTTCCACTGTTCTCATATCCTCAGCTCTGGGAGTCAGTTTGTGTCTCATCAGGCACCAGCCTCCAAGCTTCTCCATTGCTTACTCCAGTGCTTTTGTAGCCATGAATCAAGATCCCAGTTTCCTAGTTGGTTTTGAGAATTGGTGAAGTAAAGCAAGTTTCACAAATGCTGAGCAAAATGCATCTTTCTTTAATTTTGGCTTGTTAGGATGGCTTGATAAGTTCCTGTTCTTCTAGGTGTTCTTGCCAGGAAAACAGGTTTTTAAAGACAAGAGATCTTCAGAAGTGGTTTATTGGTATGAATTGCTGGCTATGCTTATAGCTATTACTTCATTAACTTTAAAGTATTACTTCATTAATAAAAAAAGTTGTACAGTATAAACTCTCTTGCCGTATCTCAGTTGATTTCTTGAAAACCTAAAACCTCTTTAAGGTAGATCTGCACTTTGACAGTGATTTTGCAAACTTCACAGTTTTGGTTTATTTCAGAAAGATCTCAACAGACACAGAATAAGTGTCTGATAATGAAGCAAATACTGTTCCATATTTATCCTTTCTTTTTCTTTGCTAAGGGAGAGGGGGAAGGGGAAGGGTTTGGTTTATTTCAGAAAGATCTCAACATCCACAGAATAAGTGTCTGATAGTGAAGCGAATACTGTTCCATATTTATCCTTTCTTGGGAGAGGGGGAAGGGGAAGGAAAATAGCTCTATTCACCATCTCTGTGA
>NW_008585311.1:327-597 GCF_000691845.1 Merops nubicus | reverse complement strand
CTCACCACACCATGGTGCTCTCCAGAACCATTTTGCCACCTTCTCCCCTCAAAGAGATGTCCGGAGTCTGCTCCAACAAAGCGCTCGCTGATTGGCTCCGCGCTCCCGACCAATCGCCGCTTGGCGTCTTGGAGGGGTGGGGCGCGGGGCACGCTGGGAAATGGAGGCCTCGGGAGGCCGGGATGGAGGCGGGGTGGGGGGGATATTGGCACCCCCTGGGGCAGGAGCGAGGAGGGTCCGCCCAGCCCCACCCCCGCCGCGCCGTGGAAT
>NW_008585311.1:0-221 GCF_000691845.1 Merops nubicus | reverse complement strand
GGAAAATCCCAAATCATAGAATGGCTGTGGTTGGAAGGGACCCTGGAGATCATCTAAACCACCCTCCCAGCCATGACTCCTCTCACCTAGACCAGGTTGCTCAAGGCTTCACTGAACCTGGCCTGGAATATCTCCACAGCCTCTCTGGGCAGAGGGTCTCACCACCCTCATGCTGCAGAACTTCCTAAGGGCCTGTCTCAACCTCCTCTCCTCCAGTCTGA
>NW_008585310.1:3093-17353 GCF_000691845.1 Merops nubicus | reverse complement strand
CCGGGGTGTTTGGGCCTTGCCTGGGGTGCGGTACAGACTGTGGTTCTTGGCCTGGCCTTGGCGGGGGGGCTCGGAGCAGGCCGGGACGTACCCTTCTCACGCACCAGGCGACAGCCTGTGCTTGCTGGGTTTGGGGGCTCTTTCAAGGGTTGTGGCTCTTGCCTGATACCTGCACGAGTAGGGTTTGGCTGTCATGAATACATGGCTTAGTGTAACCAGCAGGAGGAGCTTTGCTTCCTCATAAAGGCAGCTGTCCTCAGTATGTCCGCAGAGACTTAACCTTGAAAAAGCTGAATGAGTGAGATGGTGTAAGACCCCAGCATGGCACGGGAGCAGCCAGAATAATATGCTTTCCTGCTTTTTTACCTTACTGTGTAGTGTTGGCATGGCTTAGACAGCTGACTAGGTTCTGTCTGAGTTTTGGCATACCCTTTGGCAGGGGTGTAGAAGGCAGGCTAGATTTTGAGCAGGAGGTTTTAGACTTTCCAATACTTATCATCTGTGCATGTGCCATCCTCTGTGTCAGGGAGTGGGTAATGATCCGTTCATCAAATCAGAGATTAAGTAAATCTCTGTTAAGCTCAAGGGGACTGGAATTCCCTGAAATAACATCTGGGAGATCTTTGCTCAGAAGTAGAAGGGAGGACACTCAAAGTACTATGTGATTTGTGGAATAATAACACTGTTTCTAGTTACAGCTGATTCCTGTGAAATAAAGTATTTTATTACTTCAAGAAGCTGCTCCATTGTAAAGAGTTGTGAAGAGCTTTTGGGGCTCCCTGGAATTCTTGGCTAAAGTCCAGTAGTGGTATAGCTCAGGAAAAATGGGGTTAAAAGTTTTTATTTCATACTTTGGCTCCTCCTGTGAGGTAAGTACAATGCATTTGCTCAGGATTCTGCCTCACAATACCTACACAGATGCAGTGGTCTGTTTGTCCTGCAGTCCACTTGAATGGTGGAGGGAAGGATGTTGTGAGGTGTTCTGTGATGTAGTTACTTGAAGCCTTTCACGATTTAGTATTACAGCAACATGTGGCAATCTTCTGCCTTTTTTTCAGTCCAGCTCCTTGCAGTTAAAGAATCTGACATAGCTGCTTTCCTTCCTGTGAAATGTCTGGTGTCTTGGGACAGGAGGTGCTTCTCCATACCCCACCTTCCAGAGTTTTGCCACATTCATCACTGAAGAAACGGAGTGGAGGGAGCATAATGCTCTGTTGCTCCTATAGCTTTCAGTAATAGCTGCATGCACCTGAAGAATTTTAAATGGGAAGTACAGCCCCTTTAATTTTTTTTTTCCCTACTTCTTATACTTCTCTATGCCAATGCCTGTAGATTAGGCGTGCTGTGGGTGGAAAAAAAAAAGGGGGTGGCAGTACAATGATCTGTCATAACAGTTGCCCCCTGTAGACTTTAAGCCTGTGCTTGTATCTGTGCAGCTGATACCAGGTAACAATGGTAGGTATTGCAGTGGCATAACTGGGGGGATAATGGTAATCATTGCAGTGGCATAACTGGGGGGGACCTTGCTTTGTCTTTTCTATAACTGTAGAAAACACATATGTGAAATCTTCACCCACAATAAGTCTGGTGACCTATCAAAGTATGCTTTTTTTATTTAAACTGGTTTAGAAACAAGTAGCTTCAGCTGCATTGATTCCCTTTCTTCGTCCCTTCCTGTTTCAGCGCTGCTGCTCGTGAGGAGGCAAAGATGTATCCTGCTTCACTGAGAATTTTATTTCGTTGTTGATACCACGTCTTTATCTGAAGATGTAGATGGCACTGATGTCACAGCTCAGAGCTGCTGTAGCAAATTGAAATGTAGAGAAAAGCAATTGACTTCAGAAACTACCCAAAGGAATGCCTGATGCAAGAGACAAGTCAGACAGTTCTGTATGTGTGTGTGTAGTTCACTTCCACGAGCTGGTGGGTGCCTGGTACTTGTCAGTGGTGAAACCTCTTGTTATGTGTCTCAGACTTGGTTTCTGTTTGCCAGAAGGGGCTGATGTCAAAGTCTCTTGTGACCCAGGAGGTGTTAATGGTGAGATCTACAGGAGCTTACAGCCCTATTGCAGGAGTAAGTGTTGTCTCAGCATTTCATATGAAAAGACATGAGGTGATGTTGGAACCGAACACCTGCCTTTGGCATTTCTAAATGTGTGGGTGTGTTCTGGTTTCCTACTGGTAACAAAAACTTGCTCCAGTGTCTGTGGTCCTGAGCCTGCAAAGCTGATGCCTTTGTCTGCCCTTGAACTACTGTGCTGACGTCTAATGCTGCAGAATCTGTGGGTTGGCTTTGTTACTGAAGGGTTTTTTGTCACAGTGGGCTCAGGTCAGCAACCACCCAGTGTCCAGAGGACCAGGAGAAGCAGTTGGAAGATCCTGCAGGAGGGGTGCAGAAGATCAGGATAAGTACGACTGTGTGGTGCCTTTGCTGAAAGATGAAATTGCGTAGTCTGAGTTTCAGTGCATATGTGGAAACGTGGCTCCCTATTTCAGCTTTCCTTCTGACAAGTTCCTGCTCTTAATGAAAACTTCCAGGGATTTGGGAGCTGTAAATTAAGCCTTCACTGCATAGTATACCAAAACCAGCTCTGCACTGTGAATGAGTAATACACAAATTTACAAGATTAAGGGTACAAATACGTGGTAACATCATTTTTAAGATGTCTGATGGTTTGTGCAGTGTGGAGAACTGTCAGGGTGTTGTGTTGTCTCAGTTCTTGCATAGCCCTAATACGAAAATTAGCTAGATGGAAAGATTTTCATGTGCACTTAGTCAGGGAGTGGAATACAGTTTCTAAGGATGATAGATGCTAGTCTTGGCACATAAATTTTGCTTTAAAATCCCATTTCCTTAATTATCCCAGCTATAAAACTTTGTTGTCCACAGTCCTCCTGGGGGAAGCAATAAAGCTGGAGCGACACTGACCAACCGCTTCCTTCAGAGCCTGTGGAGGAAGGTTGTCAGCTCTTCTACATCAGAGTTGCTGGAGAGGTTCTGGAGACTGAAGAAGCTGCTATGAAGGGTTGCTTGTTGCCTCCCATGGAGCTGCTTCCCAGACTTTCCCCAGAGCTCCCAGGTGATAAGAGTGAATTTAGCTGGGTAGAATATGGCAGTACTTCTGTATGGTAGTATTGTTGCCAAGTATCTTAATAACAGAGAAATACATCCTGTTGTCTACTTTTTCCATAAGCAGGGAGAGCTGGGAGGAACAGGTAAGAGTTGAAGGCTTCTGTGTCTTCTGAAGTGTTCTGGTGAAATTGTGGGGAGGTAGCTGTTAACCGATTTCCAGAAGGTCCTTGTGCTTCTGCATAGCCAGAAATGTTTAAAGCTTTTCTGAAACTAATTCTAGTGATTAATTATAAAGTGTTGGCTTTTTTTTTTTTTTTTTTCTTTCAGCACCAGGAGTGCTCTAAGAGCAGCACGGACATGTTCTTCAAGTGAAGTGTGGCAGCAGTGCAGGAGCAGTCACACGACAGGATGGTGTGTGCTGCAGGTCCCTGGCTTCATAAGAACTAATGCCAGAAAGAACTCATTTCTTTCTGAAGTAGACAGAAAAACTGGTCTTCTTCCACAACATTTAACTCCCTTGAATTTAATTGAGATTTCCTCTACTGAGGCAGGAAATAACTTCTATTGTAGGAACTGGAGAAGAGGACTGGAATAGGAGACATAATAAGTGCTAGCCAGGGAGGGCTCTTGGAACAGCTGCAGGTACTTTGAGTACAAGACAGTCCAGCTGTGGGAGCTCCCTTGGGAGGGCACATGAGCAGTCCGGGAAGCTTCCTAAGCAGAGGAGACTCTAAAGCTGAGTGTGTTCTGTGGCTGTTCCTTACAGACATCTCATAAGGTGGGGTGGTCTAAGAGAGCCACTGAGCACCACAGGGTTGTAAGCAGACATATATGCAACTGCCCAGCTGAGAGCTACCTACATGCCTCCGTGTTTCCCAGATTTAAAAATCCTGGTTTTGCCCAGTCCATGCAGCTCCTGTAGAGCTGTGTGGCCTGTGGCAGCCCTGCTTTTCATCCACGGGCTGCTGCAGGCCGGTGCCCCAGCAGACTCGGGTTGCCCAGGGCCGAAGGAAGGTCCTTCGGTCGCCTGGGTTCCAGCCTGCCACGGCAGGTGCACGGGAGCACTTGCCCGTTGCACAAGAAACCGGGGCTGGGCCAGTGAGCTGTACTTCCTGCGTGCACTGCCCTCTTCAGCACAAACCCTACGGCACGAAGCAGGCGGGGGCGCGCTGAGCTTACCCTACCTGGGGGCCTCGGTTGGCACTAATCCTGGGACGGTTTCTGGTGTAGTGGTAAAGCTGAAGTGGTATCTGACACCTTCCCACCAGTAAGCTTGTGTGCTAGACGAGCAGTCCCTGAACTGACAAACCCTCCGGCATGGTACTGAGAAAAAAGGGGGGTGGCGAAATGAGGGAAAAGCAGCAGGGAATTTTTTTGAAGGGTCACATAAACTCTGTTGAAACTAAAAGCCCACCAAAAATATACTTGGGGAAAGAACACGTTTTGGGAAATGGTGAATGCAGTGACAAAGGCAGTATGAGAGTCGGAGCCTTCAGTTTCCTTCCTTGTCCCTGGTTTGGTTGTAAGGGGAAAAGTTGGATGCGGTGGGAGTGTGGAAGCCATAACCAGAGGTAAAAAAACAGCTGGAGTTTGGTGACAGGCACAATTATTCATTTTTTAAGAAAGTCCTGCAATGAAATTATTATACTGCAGTCAGTCCCTGTTTACACCTGCTGGTGTTCTCAGGTTCTACAGCTCCTTGGGATGCGGTGGTGCAAAATCACATGTTGCTTGCTGTATGATCCAGCTTAAAATACAGGGTTGGGCAGTGCGAGTACCTGAACAGCAGTACTACAGTCAGAGCATTCCTCGCCGCACATGAACCATTTCCTTTTGGGTAGGTAACACTTGCCCAAAAGTGTTCGCTCTGTGAAAAAAAAACACAAGTCCAGGGAGGGCCCTGACTGGTGGCATCTCCCGTGCCAGAATTGCCCACGTTCGCTCCTGGTCTTGGACTCTGCCGTTTACCCAAACTTTTATCATTATTGCTGGTTGGCTCTCTTCTACCACCTGATGATTTGGGGTGGTGGTGATTTGTTTGGGGTTTTTTGTGGGTTTTTTTGTTTGTTTGTTTATTTTTTACCTGTCTCTTTGCAAACGCTTCTGGGAAAACTGGGGATGACTGTACCTTGAGTTCCTGGCCAAGTTTCCACTGACGTGGTTTCACTTGCTCTGTTCTGTCAAGTTATTTCCATGCGGTGTTCTAAGGATACGCTTTAGCAGAGTGCTGGTAAGCAGCTAACCTTTACATCTTGGCCCCAGTCCGCGTAGGTCAGGTTTACACAAGCCTGCTTCCTCACCATGAATTCCAGGGCTGCTCTTGCAGCCCCTGGTTTCGTGTTGCACAACTTTATGAAAAAGTTATGAGTATATGTTACGCTGCTCTTGGGAGGATTTAAAAATGGACACATTAAGATCGATCACTTCAGCAAGCTAGAAGACCTAGAAAGTCTTGAGCCTTGCTTTTCTGCATACACGAGACCTCGGGCTCTCAAGGAGAGAAAGGTACATTTGTCATGTCTTAATAGGGTCTGATACGGTGCAATAGAGGAGAGGTTTTTCAAAACCAGCATAGAGGTGTGAAGCTGAATATTGGAGCTGCTTTGCTCAAAGTATGAGCCTAATCCTCAGGTTCTGGATTCATTGTTCCCAGGAGGCAGATTACCTGAGCTCCCTGCTTTGTGCAGTTGGAAAATACTGTGGCATGATGCAAAGGCAGCGGTGGCATTGTTGGTTTAAGGAGTTCGGTGTCACCTTCTGCCCCTCATGTCCCTGTGCCAGAGTAGACCATTCCCTTCCATGCCAGTGCCACTCTAGCAACATAGTGAGCTGGCTGTGTCTTCATCAGGGCAGCAAAGCACATTTGTAGTTGTGTGGCTTTTCAAAACCTGGATTGGGTGAGTAAGCTGGTGTGGATCATTTGCAACGTGGCACTAAAAATGGGTGGCCAGGTGCACAGCAGAAGCCTGACGTTCTTGGGCTTGTTGCTGAAGCTTCTGTTTCATTAAATCACGCACCTAAGGATGCAGTTTATTTTGTGGGGGTGGAGCAGCAGCAGAGTGTCCCTTGTGCACATGGCTGCTTCAGTTAACAATGTTTTTCTCCTTTAGGTCTCATGACTCAGCACTGTTTTTCTGTGTGTAGCCGCCTGACCAGGCAGTGGCAGCTGCAGAAGCCCTGATGCCTGTAGGCAGCACTGGGGATTGTTAGATGTAGTCCAGACAAATCCCAATGGGAGGAGAGAGCTGGAGTAAGATGTGGGAGCGTTTTCCCCTAAATTTGGGAGGTTTTGACTGTTACAGAGAGTACCAATATGTTCTCATACCATGGAACTAGTTTCTTACACTTGGGGAGTTTTACGTTATCCCTGCACACATAGCCAAATATCCCTTTCATGTTTAATGGCTGAGTAGATCTGCAAAAAAGAGAATTAGGTACTAAAATGTTTCACATGATGGACGAAAAGCCTGATCTCAGTTTCCATGTCAGCATTTTTGCCGTGGTCCTGGTATGAGTGGAGTCAGCCTCGCTACCTGGAACTCCTACAGTGCAAGTATGATTTACTGCCTCGGTCCTGACAGCGGCGAACGTTGTCCCCTGATGAGGACAGTGGTGGCAGCTGTTGCAGCATGACACGCAGTGGCTTCGCTGTGCCTGCTCTGCTGCAGCAAACACTGGCTGAAACACTAATTGCATCCCCTAATAATTAGGTTATTGCTGCTGTTAACCACTGGAAAAACAGCCGAGAAGTAGAGGCAGGCGCAATCCTCGTGTGAATGGGTGGGAGGGTGCTGCAGAGCCAAGGGGACCCGTGTGTCACCAGGGATCTGGGCAGTCCTGCTTTGTACCAGTGAGGCCCAGTCAGCCTCCTGCAGATTCCTGCCTGCTGGAAACTCCTCTCATCTCCAGGGAGATGGTGGCTGGAGCAACTGCTGTCCCAGTGCTACCTCCTGGAAACAAGCAAGTGACAAAAGATAGTGTCTTTTAGTAGGTCCAATGAAAATAAACTAATTTGCATACTTTTCATTATAAAAAAATTACATTTATTTATACAGTAATAGAAATATTTTTATGATGTGAATATATTTATCTATTAGTAAATATTATTAAATTAACAATTTATAAAATGTAAAATAATAAGCCAAGGGGATCACAGAAAAACAGAGAGAGCTCTGTGTTGCAAACAGACTCCTGGGATGGAGTAGCTGTTCCCTGTTGAGAACAGATTGAACGTGACAGTCTGGTCCCCAACAATTGGAGTGTGTGTGAATCATCTTGTTTTGTTAAAATTTCTGATCACGTCTGTCTTTTCCACTCTCTTCCCTGAGGAGGTTATTTGTCTGTGGATTAATCTTTTCGTCAGTAGGGAGGCATGTGACACGCTTGGCCATGGAAGCAGGTATGTGTGGGGTCTCACAAGCTTCTCTCAGCACCTCAGTGTTGTGGCATGGATAGCGTTCCTGCCGTTCATTCCAAGTGGCGTTGCAGCAGCGAAGGTCTCTCAAGTATCCCATCCTTTTGCTGTAGTCAGTTCTCTGCTAGCTGAGGGTAAATTTAGGTACAAGCCATGGCAGCCAGGATCCTGGGTTTGGAATATGCCGGCCCCCTGTGATGTTCAGTCACGCTCTCTGGTACAGGAGGATCTGCCTCTGGGGTGAAGTTGATTTACTGGGCTGATTCCTCCCAAAGGGAACGTGCACCCTCAGCTTGCCCTCTTCTGTGGCAGTGCTTTACAGGCACTACCTCCAGGTAACATTCCCCTCTGTGGGGTGCAAGGCGATGGCCACCCCAGTCTTCCCTGAATTTATTGCTGGGGAGTCAGTGAGACAGCAGGGAATGCAAGGTGCTACTTTGCATGTGTCCACCACACAAATAGCATTTGCTTTCAGACACCCTTTTGTTTCTAGCTAATACGTGGCTGTGTCCTGGTTTGGGGTAGAACAGAACTAATTCTGTTCAGTGATTTTACTTTTCAGCTAAAGCTCTTCTAATCCACTGCACTTTCTGAAGTTAGCAGCATATTTTTTGCAGACTGTCTGCTCCTAGCAGGGATAACAGTCCATGTTTAGAGTTATCACCAAGGACTGCTATGCGGACCAAGGTCCCTGCTAAGCTTGTGCATCACACAGAGGGGAGCAGAAAGTAAAAGCGGCAACTGCAGGGAGAGGCAGAGGGGATAAGCGACCCTAAAATTCACCAATGGGGTATTCCATCCCATATCCCTCATATTCAGTATAAAGCTGAGGGATCACGAGGGGCAAGCCCCTTCCTTCCTCCCTCTCTTTTGCTGCTCCTTCAATGGCTGGCATCCAAGGAGGACTCTGTCCACTCTGCCTTTGACCCAAGTTCCAGAATCCATCTCCTGTACGCAGTTGCCATCTGTGGCTGAGTCCAGCCTGGGACTTCTGCAGGGAGCTGCTCCCCAGCCGGGGATGACGGTGATGTATTGCCACTGGGCGGGGGGAGAGTCTGCTTCGATACTGTCTTTGTATGTATTTGTGTAGATTCCGTTTTAGCAGTAGTAATAGTAGTAGGTTTTTTTCATTAAATCTGTTTTACTTTTCTAATTGGTTTCTTTCCCCATTTCGGGGGGAGGGGTTAACAGACGGCATCTGTTACAGGTCTGGGGGCAGCCCTGAGCCTCAACGGTGACAGGCTGTTAAGGGAGGCTTTGTGCCAACATGGGTTTTACAAACTTTGGGTCTTTTTTCCCTTTTCTGTAGTATCTCCCTGTCACCCATACACAGCACATCATGGTTGGTGTTCGGTCTGTAGGTTATTCCCTGATGTGTGTATGAAGCCCTAGGATAATGCTCCAGTTGTTCAGCTGTGTGGAGCTGGTGATTGCAGTGGTTGCAGAACTCTACCTACTGCATCCCATCGTTATAAAGAACAGGAAGACAAGCCTGGAGGAAAGAGCCCTGCTTTCCTTCTTGTCTATTGGGATGTCCTGAACAGCTCCAGAGCTGATGCAGGGGTCTGATCATCCCTCCATTCACCCCCTGCCCTGGGTGGTGGGACAGCAGCACCCTGTGGTGGAGGAGGTGAGGAGACACCAGTCTCAGGTGATCCTATCTTCTGCCTTTGTCACTTTTTGTCTCCATGGCTTCTGTGTCCCCCTTCCTGAAGCTCATTTCCATCCTTGTTTGAAAACAGCTGCTCCAATATGGCCCTTTAGCACCAGCAGTATTTAGATACAGGAGGCCTGGATGTGTCTTGGCATGCCATCAGATGAACCTTTTTCAGATCCTTAGGTAATTTGTAACAAAGTGGACATTAATGTGGACAAGATCCAAGAAATGCCTTTGTAGAGTCTTACATGTGACCTCTTCTAAATTTGATGAAGCACCTTATGTGACTTGGACTCGTGTTTAGTGGCATATGTACACTTCCATGGTGCTGTCACTCTAACCTTCTGTTAGGGTTTCAAAATTCTCTGCTAAGTAAAAAGGCCCAAACAAGCTCACAACGTGAAGGTGGCTCTACACTTTTTCCAAAGGTCCTTCAGAGCAGATGTTGATATGAAGAACAGGTTTGACCTATCTCCATTTTTTTTTTTTGGTAGACGTTTCAGCCCAAATGAATCCAAATGTATTCCATGTAACTTACAATCAATCAATTACATTTCTCCATTTTGTACAAATGTGATTGTTTTATACAAAGGCACATAAATAACATTTCTTAGGCATTTCTTTTGTATTTTATACTGCAGCTGCATGTATCCATATTAGATAAGTCAGGAAAATTTGAATAACCAATGTTAAAATTGGGTCCTAAACCACAAGAGTTACTGAGCTTAAACTTCAGAGGACCTGGATCCCCTCCTGGTAGATTCAGTGAGCAAATCATTTACACCTCAGGACCGTGTTTTGCACTGGAGGACCTCTGTGTGAATATCTGGCTGATGCTACTCCAGCATCTCTTATCACTGGGACAAAAATCCTTCTTCAGGTTCCCATTGAATCTTAGGCTGGGGGAAGAGGAAGAGATCTAATAACACTTAAAAAGTAAATGAAAAGTGCCCTCCATGAGCTGAGTTTTATATTTTTTAACCTTTGCATGTTAAAAATTTAAAATAGTACCTTCCGTTTCCTACGCTGCTGCACCTGAGGATAAATCCATCTCTACAGCAAATCTCCTCAAATACCTCAAAAACAGAAAAGCCCTTTTGCAGACAGTGAAGATCCAAAGAGCTGCTGCTGCTGGGAACCAAACAGTCACCACTACAATACAATAGTGCAGAAACTTGTCAGCAGGTTGAGCAAACCCAGCCCTCTTCCAGGGTTTTGTCTAAAAATTATTATCCGTTGGAAAACCTGACAACATTTTAAAGAGGAGAATCAAATGCTTAACAGTACCTCTACAGGGTTCCCCCATAAATGTAGCAAATAACCCCTCCCACTTTAATAAAGATTATATTGCAAACCATCTGCAGATAAAATCTAACTTCTTGGAACAGTTTTAACTATTCATCCATTTTCATGGCCAGTTTGTGGCACCATTTGGTACGTTCACAGAAAGTGGCTTTGTGTTATTTCTTAAGAAGACAGCAAAAACCATAAAAGGAGCCCTGATTTTCAAAACAGGAACATTAGATGTGCATTTTATTTTAAATGAAATGAGTGCATGCAGGTGCTTACACAGCTGATGTTCAGGCAGGGTTTGTGGTTTACTAGCCCATCTGTTTTGCCTTCAGAGGAACCAAGAGAACATGGGTCACGTTAGCAGTCATAAATCCTTCTTGGTATAGTTTTTTTTCCATCGCAGACTCTCCTAGGATGTGGCTGTACGGTTAAACCTGGGCTGGGAACCCTGGCACCCAGTAATGCCAACAGGCAGGGAGAGGATTTGGGTCCCTCTGCCTCCCCAGCTCCCCACCACTCGGGTCACATCTCCTACTGGAGCCTTCCACACAACGCTGCAGGGTGCTGCCAGACGCACGTCAGAGGTTGCTGTAGCTGCTAGTGCGCTGTACCTCTGGGTCTCCACCAGCAGAGGGTGGCTCCAACGCCCTTCAGATGCTGCTTTCATGTTTAAACGCTTCACAGGCTGGATATTGAGCGTGATGGCCTTAGTGCTTCCTTTATTTCCTAATCCTCCATTTGCCTCTAGTTAGTAATTATAAAAAATTAAGTATTTAACAAAGATTTTTCATTTGAGCTTTTCCTCACTGTTTACTTTGACATTATTTTGCCAGGTGAGAAGAACCAAACATGATAAAATTTAGTAGGAAGGCAGGTTTGAGATACTGTTGCTATTGATGGGGCGCTACTTCCACCTAGAACCAACATATTTTAAAGAAATAACTCTGTGAATAAGTTGTCAGTGTTCTGGCATTTATTAGGGATTGAAAGAGAAGACACTAACAGTGAATGGAAGTCATCTTGCCGAGCTTCACGCAACCAACAGATACCCAGTCTGTGCTGAGACTTTCCTTATACCTTGTGGAGAGGACTGCTTGCATCCCAAGGTTGATTTCAACTCCTCCTATCCTAATTTAGGAATAGTTCAGAGAACACAAGCCAGCAGAAACCTGTTCCCAAACAACATTTGTGCATGTACAATTATTCTCATGTGGAGTCCCACTACATATGACAGTTAATGACTAGACAGTTAATTATGTGAGTAACTATTATGCAGGAATGGGCTCAGTTCTCATGCTTGTGTTGCAGGGAGACTAATTTGTCTCCAGAGATGTCTGCTCCTTTCTGCTGATCACAGAGGGAGCAGAGGTTAAACTAGCTCAGAGTTAGACTTCTGACCTACACATCTAGCTTAGCTACAACTTGTCCACTGTGTCTACAGGCTGGTGTTACTAATATTGGACAATACTCTGTCTCATCTTTAAAGTTCTGTAGACATTTAATAGCTTTTATGGATCAGATTTTGCATTCAGTGGCGTAAAGTGTGACAGTTATTTATGTAATTAGTAGGCAGTCATTAACTTCACTGAAATCAGTGGAATTCCACATGGGAGCAATTGCACAAGTATAAGTAGTTCAGGCTGTTGTTGACTCAAGATCTGTTATGAAGCTGTACATAATAAAAAGTAATAGTAAGTTATGATGGAAAATTTTTCATGCCCTAATACCTAGTGATTTATATGCTCTATTAGATGTTCTGTTGAGAATTCTCCCACACATCTTTAAGTAGTTTTAAAAGGTTTAAACAAAAATTCAAACATTCCTGTCCTTGACTGAATTCATTTAACACTCAGAACCTATGTTTTCAAAACTGATTTCCTATCTAAAGTTCTTTAATGCTAAAAAAAAATAGTACCAGTAGTCTTAATTTTGAACTATTTCAGTATAGTACAGGTGAGGCTTTGGTACCTGCTAGAGCAGGTGACATTCTTCTCTGTTTGTGGAAACAGAGCAACCTAGTGACTAACTCAAGCAAAAGGTAGACAAAGCATCTTCCATAATGGCTGCAAACAGCAGATAGCCTCTGGCTTTCCCTTCCACAAAGCACAGGCAACACTAAACACACACACAGCAGAGAGCAGATGCGCATCCTCCTCTTCTGCAGGGATCAAGCCTTTTGAACCAGATTCCAAAACCGTGTCCATGGTGCAAGAAGGGTGTTTGATGCATTTGCATGCAGCTAAATGCTATGAAAATGATTAAGGGATTAGAGAACAGGGTCAGGAACATAAAACAAGGTTACTGCAGACACAGGGGCATATGCATGACACCAGCATATGCTGTGGCTCTTGTGGAACAGTTTCAAGTGTACACCAGACTGCACAGAGATTTCTGCAGGATTTAAGTGTGCCCAGCACTTGTGCTCTGCTTGAGGTTAATAACATGGAAAATCTTGTGTGTGATTCCTTGCTGTAATGACCTGTTAGCACACACACGGGCTTTCAAGTTATTGAAATAACCTGTGATTTATGAAAGAGCCTCTTCCTGTTTGCAGTGACGCAGTGAAATACTGAGTCATCTCTAATCCTTTAGCCTTCCCTGTACTGGCTCTTTGCTATTTGCCACCTGTCCCCTAGTATTTACAAAGATGATACTGGGCAACAGTTTTCACTTAAACTAGTCTCCGTTTTACCAGTTTGGGATGGATTACTGCCTTTTCCTAGAGAAAAGGTTTGAGCTACATGACTGTTAATCTGAATTATAATTATATTGTAATAAATTGCTAAAAATTGAGCTGTGTGCAGTTTAGGTTAAGTTAATGAATTGTTAATTTGGAGGATTAATTACTTGCATTCCCTGCAAACTCTAGCTTTTGATTCCCTAAAGTGAGGTTAAATTATGTCAGTGATTTAGCCTTTAAACTTCACATGGAGAAGGCAAACTATAGTTTGCTTTTTCCACGTGATGACCATCTATACAGATAGATGAGGCGTGGAAAGGTCATCTTCTAATATCATCTTGATGAGAATGCTTTTTGCTTTGTTAAACAGAGCCAAGCTATAAAGAAAGTGTGTCCTAAAACTATATTGCACGTCTAGTTATCAAGACCAAGTTCATTCACATTCTATCTATTGATGACCTTACTCTTATAGTCTAGTTTAACTCCTAACATGGTTTTGGTTCCATCTACTAAAATGAAGACTTTTTGTGTAGTCATAAACCCCTGCCATCCAAAAGTCTGTTTGCATATGAAAACCTGCCTCACAGATCACAGTCCCCTATAAACATCTTTTCTGCCATCTACACAAGCTCTGGTTTTGCAGGACTTGCAGTCCTTGGCATATCAACTTGGAGTGGTTTCTTCCCCAACAAGACGACTGTTTTGTGTTACATGCCAAAGCACCTAACTCTCTAATGAGCCCAGGGGCCCAAAAAGAAGTCCTGGATTGAACTGGAAGGTAGATACAGCACTGCTCCACCAGACTATATTTCACTGCCTTTTGGAGTGAGTCCCTGACACCACTAAAATCTGATCAGTGTGACATCTACCCCTTCAAGGGCTGAAGTAGAGTAAGTGTCTAAAAACAGGACATGAATTTCTTTCATCAGGCTCTTACAGTTGGATGTTTTAGCCTTTCTCTACAGAATACAGCAGGGGCTTAGGTAAAGCAGGTTCAATGCTCTTCCTTATTCAGGGCAGCTTAGTTTAGTTTAGTTTGGACTCTGAAAACATTGTCTGGCTAAAGAGCTGCATATTCAGCTACACAGTCTGATGGGTGTGCTGACAAATAACTGGAGACCACAGAGCTATGTTGTTAATTCC
>NW_008585310.1:2407-3062 GCF_000691845.1 Merops nubicus | reverse complement strand
AGACATTCTTGCTCATCTCTTGGATGGTATCAGAAGTCACTTACTGGTCTTGCCTATTGCTGGACCCAGCTGATACAGTGTGAACTCGTGTGTAATCTCTATGCCAGTTGTAAAGCCACTGTCTGTCCTAGAACTGAGTCTTTTTTAGATACTACTCCAAAGAGAAAGATGGAAGAAGACAGCACAACAAACTCAATGACATCAGTGGGGTAAAAGCACCAGCAATTTTATGGGTTTGAAATGCAGCACCTTTGGATACTGACAGTTCACAGTTGCTTTGTCAAGCACAGAATTTTGCAAAATCTTTGACAAATGAAATACGGGTGCAGCATGATGTTTTCCTTGTGGAGCATATTAATGGCTATGCTCAGCTTTCCCAGTGGGACCTTTCTTTCTCAGAGCAGAGATTCGTCACCACTTACTTGATTTGGATGAACTTTCTACCGAAGTCAGCAAGGAAGGAATTGACAGGATGGACTTTAGCAACAGGGAAATTGTGACACGTTTGAAGAGAACGCAGCTCGGAGGAGGGGCTACTTCTGTTTCACAAAGCAGCTTCTTATCAACAAAACAAACTGCTCTTTCCTGCAGATATCTTGTCTCTGCCTCACAGCAGTGCTATGAAGATGTCTCATCTTGTGAGAAGCCAAGGGAA
>NW_008585310.1:0-2376 GCF_000691845.1 Merops nubicus | reverse complement strand
GGAAAGAGATTTACTGTAGTAAGGACATCTACACACCTGCTGATTAAGCTCCAGCCACTCTACTGAGTTGCACTAAGACAAGTGTTGAAGCCAGCTGGGGCTGTAATGGTTTGGAGCCTCTGCAGTTATTACAGTGTCTGTTTTTCTTCTGAATCAACACCTGCTGCAGGTTCTGTGACGGAAAAAGGATGTACAGACTGGTACAACAGCACATAAAAATAGCACTCACTGCCCTTCTGCCACTGGTGACGGGTGGCTTGGGGCAGACGTGTCAGTCTTCCAAGACAAATCAACAGCGTGACACTTGAGTGTATGAAAACTGCCATGTTTTAAATGCACACAAATCAATCTTAAAGCAGAGGAGCTGCTGAGCCGCGCACAGAGCAATTGTATCTTTCAGAAATCTAACTGAACACAAGCCCAAGAACTGACTTACAGCAGTGATGATGCCACTTCTCTCCTCCTTGTTCTTCTCCTCCTTCCCTGAAACACAACCACCAAAATTAATTGCACACTATGTCTTCCCAAGCCTGAATATTCACTCTCATGGAGAGGAGAACATGGGAGGCTTTCTAAAAGCCCCTTGATAACTGGAACAAGAAAACTTTGTTTAGCTATGAGTGGAATGTCCTCTTATAAAATGCCAAAGAGCCTTTTGTTTTTTAGGTCAAAAGCTAACAAGATGAGCTGTGAGCTCTTATTACTTCTTCTGTTCCTTCACAGTAAAAATCTGGAGTGCTTTAAAAATGCTGAGAACATGACAGTGATTGACAAGAAGGGATGTAAGGAGATACTGTGCTGAAGAAATTTTAATTATTTTTATAAAACAAAATTGATACTGATCTAGGTCTTGCATTTGCAATCTCAGCCAGAAGCCAGGTCTAAGTTTTCTCAGGCAAGACCCTTACACACTCTGCCTTTCACCCTAATGAAAGAACACCTAATTTGGTAAAATCCTAGAGTGACTAGGGAGGGAGATCCTAAGAAATTAAACAGCTACTTGAACTTTTTAACTTCTCAGTGAAAGCATGTATTATTTTTAGTGTGCAGGCAGTGCATGGGTGAGGCTGCTTCCATCATTTTTACTGCTGGATCCATGCACTAGTGAATCCCCAAGTGTGGTTCCAGTTAGCTGTGTGCACAGCACCACGTTTCCATTGAGTTAAGTATCTATGGCATAGAGTTCATACGAGTTCTAGAACAGCTGGTAGCCGATATCTGATCTGACATAAAGTGACACTGGCACAGAGAGGCAGTAGATGTAATCACATTAAGTGTGTCAGTATAAAATTAACAAAACTTTTGAAGATATTTTAACTGCCAGCATGAGTTGTAGCTGGATCTGCACCTTGGATAGTGGGTTAGCACATATCTGGTGTGATACTAAGGACTGTGAAGTCACATTTATTGTGTTTTTAAGCCACAGTCAGAGCAGAGGAGGGTAAACTGTATATTTTACAGTTACTAAACATGGAAAGCACTCTGCTGCTGGTATGTTCTCAGTGAAACAGCCAGTTCTATTTGAAAGCTGCTGTTGGAGATGATTCAACCGTCATCCATCTACATGTAAAATCTTCAAAAAGATTCTGTGTTATTGCATAGTGATGGCAAAAAAAAACATCCAGCTGCTAACGTATTAACAGGGAGATTTAAAGATGTGGCAAAGGCATTTGTATGGCTGTACTTTGGTGAGCTGAGCACGGGTACAGTTCTTGTCTGCTTGGGTCATTTAACTGGCCCAAGACCAAAATATACACTTAATATTCAGCAGACACCCATGCCCAGTAATGACTGGGTCCTCCAGTGACATGTTAACAATGTCAATAAACTCTTAGCTAAACAGTAGCTGGGGTTTTCTGGTTAAAAGAAAACTAGACCTTCATTAAATTCTAAGAAAGGGTAAAAAAAAATATTGTTTCTTTGTTTATGTAATCTGGTTATCTGCTGTGTTAACTTGGTGACTGGATAATTTCAATCTGCTAATTTATTGCTCAACTGAAATTGCATCTTACATTATATAAAATATAGAGCATTGTTGTGGGTTGGGTGAAATTGTAAGTAAATTAGGTAAGTAATACGCTTTGTGTAATTCGTGTTTGTGCACTCACCCTTTTTATGTAACCCATACATGGGACACAAAATGCCTTTACTTCACCAAACTGCCACTTGGGTCACATAATCTGAAGGCAAGCAGAAGCTCTGGTGTGAAATCACCAGCCCCTTGCCTCTGCCCCCAAAGCGACCGCCTACACCCTTGCCTCACACGGGCTGTAACGTCCCTGGTAAAACCCAAGACAAACCCATGACAGTTATCTATCTCGTGAGACTGAGAACGCAGCTGGTTACAAATAACGCATCTGCTTACGGACTACGGAT
>NW_008585309.1:363-1536 GCF_000691845.1 Merops nubicus | reverse complement strand
TCCTCCCGCTGCAGGATGCGCAGGAAGTTGTGAAGCTCCGGTAGGGTGAAGGCGTCCCACTGCGGGCACACAGACCGCCGTCACGGTGCATCCCCCCAGCGGTCACATCCCCCGAGGGGGCGCAGGCGTCCATCCCCTCCCCATCCCTGCACTCACGTTCACCTCCCCGGTCTCGTTCTCCTTTAGGACGAAGCTGAGCACCTTCTCGCTGGGACCAGCCAGCAGCCGCAGCCGCAGGGGCTGCTCCTCATCGGCCAGCTTCCGCAGGTACACTGCAACAGCAGCCAGGCGTCATGAGGGGCACAACACTGTAGGGACATCATCACCACGGGGACATCCCACCAGAGGGAACATCACCGCCATGAGGGACGCGCCCATAGTGACAGGGGACGCTGCCACCAAAGGTGGATACCGCTGCTACAGGGACACTGCCACCACGGGGCTGCTGCTGCTGTGGGGACATCCTTACAGCTACCGGGACACTGTCACCAAGGGGGATACCATCATGATAGGGATGCTGCCACCATGGGGACACCACTGCCCTTGGCCCTTGGGATGCTGCCACCACAGGGGACACCACCGCCACAGGGATGCTACCACTATGAGGGACACCACCGCACTGGGGACATCGCCACCATGGAGCTACTGCCACCACAGGGACAGGGCCACCCCAAGGCGCTACCTTGCTCATCCTTCTCGGACCTCTCAAAGAGGGCGAACTTGCGGGGGTTGTCAACGACGGTGAACTTGCGGAGGAGGGCATCAATGACCTCGCTGGCCCGGGTGTGTGAGAAGATATGCAGGTGTTTGACGGTTCCCTTGGGCAGGTAGAAGGATGTGCGGCGCTTCACCCCTTGGGTGCGTGGCCCCGTTCGCCCCGCCTGCAGGGAGGGCACCCGCTTGGTGGCTGGCACTGAGACTGGGCGCACCAGCTTCAGCTGCACCTTGATGAAGCCGGTGTAGGAGCCATCCTTGTTCTGGAAGACATCAAAGGAGGGCTGAGCAGGGCTGGGGCAGAGCACTATGACCCACCCCAGCCCCACACCAACCACATACCAGGCTCATGAAGAGGTTGCTGTTTATCTGGCTGTTGTACTCCTTGATCCGTTGCTCCACCTGCGCCTGGTCCAGCTCTGTTTTCTCCCACTCACTGGGCTCATCCTGTGTGACGGG
>NW_008585309.1:0-332 GCF_000691845.1 Merops nubicus | reverse complement strand
GGGGGAGGGGCCCCGGAATGAGGGGCGCCGTAGCCAGGAGGCTCCTTTTGCCTGCCTCGGCATCCCACCACCCCCCAGCCCGCCCCAAAACACCATCTGACACACGCGGTTGGTTGCGCAGGGTTGCATCAGCCTGGCTGACGCTGAGCCGGGCTGTGCCGGGGAAGCGTGGCTGAGCTCACCACGGCCCCAGCCCTGCTCTAGGGACACTGGCACTGGCCACCCCACCCCCCGCCTCCATCCCTGGGGCTGCAGGGACGAGTCAACCTGCTTTGAGGTGCTTTGAGGATGCCAGGCATCCCCTTCTGGCACCCCAGATCAGAGAGGCCGGC
>NW_008585308.1:264-822 GCF_000691845.1 Merops nubicus | reverse complement strand
CCCCGTCCCCGGTACCGACCCCCGGTGCTCTCTCCCTCCTCTCCCCGGTGCCCCTCAGCTCCTTTACCGGGTCCCACGACAGCCCTCTGCCGCTGTCACCGAGTCCCGGGACACTCCCCTTGGGCTCCTTTTCTGGTTGCGAGACCCCACTGCCTCCACCTCGGTCACGGCACGGGTGTGTGCCCCCCGCCAAGACCCACTGCCCCGGTGCTGGGTCCCGGTGAGCTCCCGAGCTCCCGGCTGGCCTGGGGACAGGCACGGGCATGGGGACAGGGGTGTCCCCTCTCTGCTTGCAGCGGGATCCCTCGCAGCTTGGGCCATGGTCTCTGCTGACCGTGCCCCCCCGGACGGAGCTGGGGTTCCCTGGCCACAGCATCCCCCTCACACAGGGTGTCCCCGTCTCTGGCAACAGAGCCCCCGGGTTTGGGTGCCTGTGCCCCCCGAGTCCCCAGGTGGGCCGTGGATCCCTGGGAGGTGGGTTTAGGCTCTGCCCGTGTCCCAGTGGGCTCCGTGTCCCCATGGGCTCCGTGCCTGCGGTGCAGGCGGCTCAGAGATGGC
>NW_008585308.1:0-246 GCF_000691845.1 Merops nubicus | reverse complement strand
ACCGTGTCCGGGCAGCCTGACAAGCTCAGGCTGGATCGGGCTGGCCTGGCAGCGTGTGGCACGGTGGCTTGTGCCATGGGGTGCTGTGTCCCGGGCTGCTGACAGGGTGTGAGCCCCTCATGCCATAGGTCAGAGCGGCCCATACAGGTCCGTGGTGCCACACACACCGTCCTGGCAGCTGGGAAAAGCTGTCTGTCCTCTGGTGCGTGGGGCTGCTCTATGGATGGGCACTGGGCTGGGTCACCT
>NW_008585307.1:3040-4354 GCF_000691845.1 Merops nubicus | reverse complement strand
CCCGCTCCAGGGCTGGCAGCGATGGCACGGCCTGTCCTGCACCTGCTGGCACCACCGGGGGGACCCCGGGCACCTCAGCCCGACCCACCTGCCCCGCAGAGCACTGCTAGGTGGGCTTCCCAGGGCTACCCCACCTCTGGGCGCCTCTGCCAGCCCCACATCCCACCAGGACTTGGGGTCTGGCTCTGTGCCTCCACCACGGAGGGTGCCCCGATGCTCTGCAGGTACCCACTTCACCATCTGGTGGCACAGGAACTGGCCATGGCCCTTCTTCTCCATTTTCACAGCTATGAGGTTCAGTAAGAGAATAAAATCACTCCCTTTTTAAAGACATCTAGCCTCAGCCCTTCATAATTAGTCTTGGCTGGAGGAACAGGATAAAAAAAAGGAGAGAACAGACTGCAGAGAGCAACCCAAATTCTGGGCTTTACTTCTGTTTATAAATTCAGGCTGCTCAGCTGCTCCTACTGTCATTTGAAGATCTCGTGACTGTGCAGTCACCTGCAGGGAGGATGCAGTGACAAAGCCAGGCACCAGCCACAACGGCAGAGTGGACGTGCCAGGGGAGGGCAAACCCAGCACACCCTGGGATGGCCGCTCCCGACGGAGCAGCGAGGCAAAACCAACGCCAGTGCCCCCAGGTCCACCACCACCACCACACAGATGAGAGGAGACGTGCCCTCCAGGCTGGCACACCGTGGCACAGGGCTGTGTCATGGGAGAGGAGCCGTGTCCTCCAGGCTGGCACACCGTGGCACAGGGCTGTGCTGTGGGAGAGGAGCCGTGTCCTCCAGGATGGCACACCGTGGCACAGGGCTGTGCTGTGGGGAGGTTGCTGACTGTGTGCCGTGGCACAGACGGGCCGGCACGCAGCAGGAGAGGGGCCATCCTGAAAAGCTTGTGGGCAGATGCAGGATGCCACATCTGTGGTTACCAGCGTGCTACCAATAAAATTAATAAATAAAACATTCCAAAAATTTCTCAAGAAAAGAGCCAGAAAAGCTGAGTCTTCACGTGGTGAGTCAAGAGGAAACTCTGGTCAGCAGCAGCGCCGCTGCAGCCCGTGGGCTGTCAGACCCATCAGGAGACACGGATAACACCCACATCCTCCCAGGGACGGAGCCAGGAAAGGACACAGGATGGATGAAAAGCTCTCCACGTGTCTCGTGTGGCAGAAGAAAAAGCAATGTACTTAAGCCTGTGAACACCACCTCACCTCTTGCCCCGGCCCTTCGTGCCAACGTGCGCGGGCGGGTTCTCGGGACACACGCCCGGGCACCACTCGGGGCTGGAAGAAGCCACCCCAGAGCAGAG
>NW_008585307.1:338-2913 GCF_000691845.1 Merops nubicus | reverse complement strand
CCCCCCAGCCCCGGGCCCCCCTCGTGGGGGGAACAGGGACGTGGCGGCTGCGATGGGCAGGGGCCAGCAGCTCCCAGGGAGGAGGCAGAGCAAACACGACACACTGATGCACAGGGCAACCAAGGTGCTCCAGCCCGGAGCAACACTGAACACACACACCCCAACGAGCCCCACAGCAAGGGGCCAGATGCACAACTGGAGCGGGCAGACGCTGCGCATGCTCCACGTCCGCCCTGCACGCATCTGGTGATAGGGCTTTGGCAGCAGGGCTGGCTTGGGGCAGGGTTTTCTGCTCTACTTTTTTGCTATTGTATTTTAGTTTCTGATTAAAGTGTGTCTGGTTTAGATTTGCACCGACGTGGGGCCCTAGACTCTGTGCCCAGTGCCTCCATCCCAGGAAAATGAGCTGCTCTGCTGGCTGCAGAGAGCCTCCCCTCTTCCCAGCTCTCCTGAGGACGACCGCAGAGCGCGGATGCTCACCAGGAGCACGGATGCTCACCAGGGAGCTGAAGTCCTCTGCATGGATGTACAGCCACACAAATTCTTTCTGCGAGTTCAGCATGGCCTTGGAGCTGCAGCAGGGGATGGGGAAGATGAACTGCTGCTCCACTCAAAGGCAGGGACACGTGCCTAGAGGGAGGAAAAACGGAGCCGTGATCTTTTTCAGAGGAAGGAATCCCGTTTGGTGGGGGTTTGGCTATGCACAGCCTGTCAGGTCAGTGATGGCAGAGGACTTCAGTGCCACTGCTGTGCATGGCACAGTGCCTTCACCAGCACCGCCCCGCACCGGGGGCTCTCCACACACAGAGAAGCTGTTCACAGAGAGCCCCAGGTCTCTGTGAACAGCTTCCACGTGTCCCTGCTCTCACCTCTGCCATAAGATGGTTCAAGCCACAGCCCACAGTGCTGCAGCTCAGAGATACTCAGGAGCTCATAGGTCTCCCTCCAAATCCTCAGGAAGATGTTTCCACTCTATTACCATATGCATCTCTTTTGCAGAGGATCCTCACTCTTGGCTAAATCAGCATGTTCTCGAAACCTTTAACTTACAGAGTATAACTGGTGTAGGTCTAGGAGGTGTCACACAACATCCCCCTAAAGCAACTGATTGTTTTTCAGCTGGAGATACAGGTCAGATGTCTCTTCAGACAACTAGAGCTGAAAAGTTAGGAGAAAATTGTAAAAGTTATCAGTGGTAACTGGGGCCCATACTGGATGAAACCCCTGGCAAGGAGGGAGAAGATTAGCAAGGAGCAGGCAAGTACAAGGAGAATACATTACTGCTAGAGGGGAGTGATGGATTTTCCAGCAAGTCATTTTTCCCCTGCTAAAGTCCAGAAACTGCCTAACGCTGGCTGCTCCAGAGTCACGCGCTCCGGGAGAGGGGGAAGGTGTCCCCGGGGCACCCCCACCCCACCTGCAGTCAGCCAGCTCCTCCCCCTGCCACCTGCACGGGTGGAAAACCAGGTCCCCAGTGAAACCAAAGGCTCCAGCAGGCAGGACCACCAGCAGACCCGTGTCTCTGCTGCTCCCCTCCGAAGCTCTCCCAGCGCCCCTCACTGTCAGGGGCTGACGCCCGGCTGGACTCAGCCCCCTGCTCCCCCTGCAGCTCTGTGCTGAGCAGATGCTCCCCGAGCACCCCCAAACGCATGGACAGCAGGCTGGCCAAGCCAAGGAGGCCACCGAGCCCCTGTCCACCCGATCACATCCAGCCAGGGCCCGTTCTCTGCAGCAGGGCCTGACCCTGCACCCGCTTGAGTCAAGGCTTGGGTGCTGACTGTTGCTGGGGCACAGTGTCAGGAGGGGGCATGGATCCGGCCAGAGGAGAAGGATGAGGATGGATCCATTTTTAAGCAGTTCAGCAGCAGCTGCATTCCCAGCCCGGGCACACGGGCAGCATTTCACACTCCCCAGTGGCACCAGAGGAGCTGCCTCCATCAGCCTCCCCTGGGCTGCAGATCCCCCAGCCGCCCTGGGCAGCCTGAGGAGCAGCTTTCCAGGGGACAGCTGCCCTCTGTGTGCCCACACCGCCCAGTTCTGGGCACATCTTCATGCATGTGCCACACGCTGGCTCACAGCCACGCTGCCTTGGTGGGATGGGGCATGTTGAAGGCAGGCACTGGGATGCCAAGGCCTAAGGTTTGCTGGAGAGCCACAGCCTGCCCCGTGCCAGCAGTGGGGCACGCGTGGGACACGCTCACTCCTCTTGCCCCTTTTCCAGAGGAGCTCTGGGTTTGTTCAGAGGCAGGCAAAGCCATGCCTGGCTGTCCCACGCTGCAGTAACTGACTCAGGCCTTTGTCTCTGGACTCCAGGGCAGAACTGGGCAGACAGGCTGCTCCAGGGCAGCTCTGACCTCGTTCAAACGCCGTGTCCTGTCCACGCTCTGTTCTCACACCCCAGAGCATCAAACCCTCCAGCGCCAGCCCCCGCAGCGCAGAAACTTGCCGGGCACAGGTTTGTGTGCTGAGGATGGCAGAGGCCCCCAGGCTGACATGGAGCCCTGGCGTGGAGCCCTGTGGTGCCCGGCTGCGGGAAGAGGGTGACGGCTGGACCGTCCCTGGGTGTCCCTCTCAA
>NW_008585307.1:0-320 GCF_000691845.1 Merops nubicus | reverse complement strand
TCCCTGCCATTAGTGACTGCCGTGGGCTTTGCAGGCACAGGCTCCTCCACACGCTCCTTTATCACATTATTCTTCCAGAGGAACCACTCACACTGCCTGGCGAGGCTGCTTAATGGACATACAAAACCAGGGGCTCCCTGTGAAGCTCTCTGCAGTGCAGAAATCAAGTTCCAAATCACGTACGCAACATTTGTGCGAGACCTCAAAGCCCTTCTAGCTTCAAAGGAGAGTTTACACCACTGCAGTGCTCGTAATTAATAAAAAGAGCCCCAACATGTCATTTCTCAAACTCTATTTGATATATAATTGCAAGAGAAGAT
>NW_008585306.1:0-1027 GCF_000691845.1 Merops nubicus | reverse complement strand
GTCGGTTTGTAGCGAGAGGCGAGGCCGCTGGTCGGTTGGAGCCCCCCCGCTACCTCCACGCGTCCCATGGCGCCGTGGGCCCGGGGGAGGTGCCAGCACCGGGACCGGCAGCGTTCTGCTGGAGACACTTTCATTTCCTACAGCTCCTCGGATGAAAATTTGGGTGTTGGGGCAACTGGTGCCCGAGCTGGAGGGTGACGGGTTCCGGCTCTGCCTCCGCACCAAGAACCCCCCTCTGGTTCCCAGTTCCCAGTTTCATGGTTCCCGGTTCCCTTTTCCCAGTTCCCAATCCCTGTTCCCAGTTCCTTGTTCCAGCTCACAGTTCCCTCTTCTGGGTTCCCAGTTCCAGTTCCTGGTTCCCAGTTCCTATTCCCAATTCCCTGTTCCAGGTTCCCAGTTCCCTGTTCCCAGCTCTCAGTTCCCTGTTCTAGGTTCCCAGTCCCCAATTCTCAGTCCCAGTTCCAAGTTCCCAGCACCTGGTTCCAATTCCCAGTTCTCAGCTGCCTGTTCCTGGTTCCCTTTTCCCAGTTCCTGGTTCCCAGTTCTGAGTTCCCAGTTTCCAGTCCGCAGTCCCTATTTCCCAGTTCCCAGTTCCAAGTTCCTGGTTCCCTGTACCCAGTCCCCAGTTCAAGTTGCAAGTCCCCAAGTTCCCTGTTCTGGGGTCCCAGTTCCTTGTTCCAGCTCCCAGTTCCCTGTTCTGGGTTCCCAGTTCCGGTTCCCAGTTCCTGGTGCCCTGTATCCAGTTCACGGTTCCAAGTTCCCAGTTCCCAATTCTCAGTCCCCAGTTCCCAGTTCCTGGTTCCCAGTTCTGGGTTCCCAGTTCCCAGCTGCCTGTTCCTGGTTCCCTTTTCCCAGTTCCAGTTTCCAGTCCCCAGTTCCCAGTTCCCTTTTCCGATTTCCCAGTCCCCACCTCCCAGTTTCTATTTCCCAGTTCCCGGTCCCCGTTTCCCAGTCCTCCCCCCATCCCCCCCCACTGACGCCATGTCGTGACAGAGTCGGTTTTTATTGCCCCCCGTGGGGGTGGTTC
>NW_008585305.1:0-28831 GCF_000691845.1 Merops nubicus | reverse complement strand
CCGCCTTTCCGTAGCGTGGCGTTGCTGCTCGCGGTCGTGCGCCCGGTACGTGTTAAGAAGGCGCTGCTGGTAACTGTAGCTTGTGGTCGCCTGCCGCAAAAGGAAGGAGCGCAAAGTGTGGCTCTTAAGTTCTGTAAATGGAACAGCTTTGTAATGCCCACCTATTTGGTTAAGTCAATAATTTGGTGTTTACTTTTGGGTGTCTTTTAAATAGAAGCTACTAGGCTCAGATCGTTCCCCTTAATTGAGATTCTTTCAAATTGAAGATATGACGTGGGCCATAGGGTCCCAAGAGTCACTGGGGAGAGATTTTGATTTGTATGCTTTCTAGCATCACTGATCTACTGGTCTGGTCCGGGCAGAAAGGCTGCCAAAATGTTTCTTTCCAGGCTCTAAATGACCCTACCGTTTTGTTTCTAGCCTGCATTTCCTGTTCTGGTTGGAAAGGGGCTCTGCGTTCTGCAGTGCAGCCCACCACACCTCTGCCAGTGGAAGCCACCTGTACCTCTGCTGGCATGTCAGAGTCTGGAGATGGGTTTTGGGCAGCTCTGCCCAAAACACTGTCTGTCCTTCTCGGTCTTTTCCAGTGAAAGTGAAGCTGAAAAGAGAGGAGCTCCTGGGAGAGGAGCTGCACAGTCTGGGTGGAGATACTGGCCTTCTCTTAGTTATCAAGGCAGCTGATAGTGGTGATAACTGGAGGCTTAATTAAAAATCTCTTTTTTTCAGCTGACTTATCTAATAGCATGTACCTCAACATTTAAATCCTGGGAGATGAAGAGTATTCTTCAATAGAATGAAGAACAACCCTGTGATACGCAGATCTCTGATCTAGGCTCAAACCCTGAGTTCAGTCTGTGCTTGTGAGACAGTTTGTCAAATATTTTCCACAGAAGCCTCCAAATAGAATTTACAGGGGTTGCCAGTGCTGGTGATGTTCACCCTTTTCTCCTTTCCTGTAAAAATGGGAGAATGTGATGCACTGCTGCATAAAAAGATAAAAAAGCCCATAGTCCATTGCAGGAGAGGTCAGCTCTGGGTTTTAAATAATCTGGGATGCTAAATAGTGAAGGTGCTCCTTTACTTTTGTGTACTCCCTATCTCAGTCTTCATTTTATAGTCGTCTTCTGAACTAGAGGAAGGAAAAAAAAGTAAAATATTTTGAGTTGCATACACTTTGGCAATGTTGAAATAATATGGTTTGGGTTGTTTTTTTTTATAGACCTTAATGAGAAGTTCTTTAGCCCTGAGACCAAAAGCTGGGATGGCTCCTAGCTGTGCATTTCCTCTAACCTGTGTCATCTGTTGCATGAGCTCTTTACAGAAATAATCCACAGGAGCAGTAGGCTGCTGGGGGGAACAACAAATTGGGGAACGGGGAGGGGAGAGAGGAGGCTGTGAGGATGAGGCAGCGCTGGCTAAAAGCAACTGAGGAAGGACACAAGACTGTTAAATAAGTGCTGTTGGAGACCTTGCAGTTGTTCCCGTGTCTTCTGTGTTCAGACTGACTTCTGTAACTATAGTTGTGTTTTTAAATTCAGTTAGGGCATGTGCTGACATCCCTGAGTATACTTTTTCTAAGGGATTAACCTGAAGGTTGTTCTCTCCAAGATGAGCTTCTACTCCTGTTAAATTTCAAGTGCATCTGACTTGGAAGAAAAAAAATTGCTGAGGTGAAGGGTGTTGCTGACTTAGAAACTGGTGTATGACAGACTCTGGCATCAAAGAATAATGTAGGTACAGTGTCCTCTTATGCAGAGAGTTGTTCAGGCAAGTGCATTTCAGCCAAGTGACAACAGCTTTATTTTCCCTGCAGTTTCACAACTGAGGAAGAAATCATATGAGAAAAATGTTTTGACTTTGTGATTTGTTTGTTTTGCCATACTAGCAAGTGCTGGGTGGTCCTGGGAATAAGTTGCTGATCATGTGTATTTTGGACAGGGAGCTCCCCACCCCCTTGAGAGTGCTTACAGCCAGCTTCCTAAACTTCCAACGGCTCCGAGCTATTGAAATTACTTTGCATCTAAATGAAAGTCTATTTTAAGTGAACAAGGTAGTTTGGTAGGCTAGCGACAACATTCTTGTGAACATATCACAGCCTGCCCACATCACACACACCATTATGGGACAACTGTTTTAATTCTCCTTCCTACCTTATGAAGAATTAATGTGACAACCAAGAAAATAGAACGGTTGGTGTAATTACTGTACATCACTGAATGTTCTGAAAAATGTTTTACATTTCATGAATTACTAAGTAGGGAAGAAATAGTTATATGTTATTAGCCTGTGGCAGTACTTAAAATCAACTCTCAGGGTAGTTCTGAAATGCTAGTGGTAAGTCTTAATGTCTGCAGAATCCAAAATTATTTATACTCCCTGTGGATGTAGAGAACTTAGAGTCACTTTAACTATAGTAAATGTCCCTGACAGACAGACCAGAGAGTTATTAAATCCTGTTTTGCTTCTTGTCATGTTTTCTTAACTGTTGTTAGTCAGAGTGAGCAGCTACCAACCAAGTATTTGTCAGTGGGCACAGCTGCTTGTCGAATCTCTTTGGTAGATGTGCACCCCACAACCATCAGGTTAGGCTCATACTGAGGCTTAGGAGTTCTACACAACAGCAGGAGAAAACAAACAAACAAACAAAGAAAACAACCAACCTGAAATTCCTACAGAAATAGCAGTACTGGATTTAGGGGTGGGAGCAAGTTGGAAAGAAGTGTAGTAGAGGCTAGGTAGTGCTGCCTCAGAGTGACCTGATGAGAGACTTGAGTCCCTTTGCCTTGAGGATGGCTCAGTGCTTACTACTAGTGTTTTGGTTAGGATTAGTTTTGTGTCTATCAACATTCCCAGCACCTTTGGGGTAATAGATTGGTAATGCTGAAGTGTCCAGGCTGTGTAGAGGGCAAAACTAGAAACAGAGGTGTGTAGGAGAGGTTAGACAAGATAAAGAGAGGAGACATAATGAAAAAGACAGTTACTGTAGAGAATTCAAAACAAGCTATGCTGTAATCAGTTTATAATGCTAATATGGAGAGGAGCCAAGGATGCAAAGAAGGTAGCACAAACAAGAGATAGAGTGGGTTGCATAGTAACTCTGCAATTGTTACTTTAGCAGAACTGACAGTGCTTAATTTGGGATATTGGCTCCTTAGTTCAAGCAATTACAAAATACACTGAATTCCTACCATTACAGTTCTTTTAGTGTATCATATTTTTCTCCTTAGCATTGTTTACTACACCATTTGATGCCAGAGTGTGGGGATGCCTGGTGCAGCAGCCCACAAGGTTTCACTGAAAAAAAATGGCATTTAAATACGCTGTATGACCAAACAAGTATTTCTGCAAATTATGGAAAATGCCACTTTTCAAAACAGCTTGGCACCTTCGGGTGCTTAGCAGGTAGTGGCAGGGATCAGCCAGGCAGTTGGGCCTTGGTACCTGTTTCATTTTATTTTGAAGAGTGCAAGAAAGTGGAAGTCTTCCAGAGGTGAAGAACATTAAAAGCCAGCTCTGTGTGGTGTAGTCCTTCTCTTTGCTACTCCGTCAGCACAGAGTAGAGCTCATCTCTCACTTAGGGCTGCACCAGTGTAGTCCTGGTGAACTGTTGTGCTGTTCCCTGAGAGGGCTTTTAGTATGGCAGTGGTTAACTCCAGCAATACTTTCCTCCCTGGGATTTATGTCAGACTGCAAAATAAAAGCAACTCTACAGGCAGGAAAACAACATGACTGTGACAGATTTCTGCAGGGGTGTTGTGTGTCAGTCACAAAACCCACCCTTGGCGAGTGAGGCCACACCATGGAAGATATTTGAGTGGATGGACCCGAAAGCCCTGCTCTGAGCAAGGCTGGTAGAACCTCATCCTTGACAGTCTTTCACTGCTACCCATGGAGATCACCCTAAGCAACATCAGACACTGAACTGGAAGTGATTATTGTGGGGAAGAGCTATTTTGGTATGACACCACTAAATTATAAAGTTGTTACACACTTAACCACCTAAATTAGTTCCAGTTTTGTAGTGTAGTTTTGTAGTGTAACATGCAAATGAAGCTTCATTGAAAGCCTCAGAAGTCTTGTATTTTAAGAACTAAGACTTTAAACAGCACACTCTTAACTGGTTACTGTAAGGTCAAAATGTATATTTAACAATATACGAATCAAGAGTTCATTGCAGTGCTGCAGGAGCTGGTCCACTATGGTCATGACTGACAGCACAACTTCAGCCTGAGACCTCTGGCTTTTTATGTATTTACATGTTTGAAGTTGCTGCTGTTTTGAAAAGAAGTAAGAAATTTGTCTTAAGTGAATATAGCTCACGTTGTGAAGTCAGGGGTGCAGTACTGGCCCCAGAGCAGTTTAAAGAGAGATGCCCTGGGCTGAGTAACAAACTGCTTTCTGTGGAGCAAGTTCACCCTCTAAAATGTTATTAAATGGTTAGTGTTGCAAGGACGAGAAGATGCTACATGTAACTTTCACAATGACATTCCGTAGGGTCTGGAACATGTTGGAGTTACTCCAGTAGGAAGATACCCAGTAGCCTCAGATGCATAAAATGCCAGTACTTGATTGTTGTTCTCTGTTTAATGAAGACTGTGATAATAACAATAATGAAAAAATAAAAGACTGTGATACAGAGCAATAAGAAAGCTGCCAGTCTGAATTATTAGTTTGATTCATGCCAGTGCTTGTTTTAGGGTATGGTGTAACATAAAGGGCTGGTTTTAAAACAATTAATTTGTTTTTAAATGGTGCATTTGTTTCAGAAACATTAAAAGGAGTGAAGTTAACCCCTAAAGTGGGCTTTCCAGGTGCAGCATTCTTTCTAGGAAGAACTTGTCTCGGGTGTGGCTGGGTAACAACAATTAAGCACGAGCTGTTGCTGCCTTTTGGACTTAGAGGAGTTAAATTCTGAATCTTAATCCAAGCTATGTCTCAGTCCTCTTACATCTTGTTTTGATAATAACTTGGATCTTAAGTCACGATCTCAACTTTTCACCCTTCTGCTGCTGCTGTGAGGAGAAAATACCTTTAACCAATAAATATTACACCTCTTTAACGTGTCTGTGCTTTAAGGAATCCCACTGCATGCATTGCCAACTGGTATTGCCTGTGTTCAGAGCTAGCAAGGTTATCATTTGTAGATGGATGGCAATCTTCGAGATTCCAATAGTTGATGTACAAAATATTTTAGGAAAGCCTGTATGTGTACAACTGGCCCCTTGTCAATCACTAACTTTGGGCATGTAGTTGTTAGTTTTATTGATATTACAGTTGCAATTACTCTTAACGAAAGATTTTGTAGTGCAGCTGCTCACTGAAATGCTGGAACTTCTCAACTCCATTTTGCCCAAGAACCAAAGAGTTAGATATGAAATGTTTGGGTTTGGAATCATTCAAAAACCTTAGAAGGTTCTGGTTTTTATTTTGAGAAACTTCTTTACTGTCCTGTCTCTTGGTCTCTAATTGCCTCTTATTGGGAAAGTTGATAATTTTAGGTAATTTGATTTGGCATGTGTTGGACTTCACTAGCAGAAGAACATCTTTTTCTTAAAATTAAATGGAGGTTAATGTATATCTGTTGTATTTTGTCTTGGCATGGTTGAGCTTTATAGCTCTTGCAATCAAAATGGGTGGAGGAATGAAATAATCTAACAAGCATTCTTTATGAGATGCATGAGTTGGAACTGAGACCATGTGTACAACATGCATTGTTTAAATGTGTTTCTTCAGGCTGGAGTGTTTTGAAGAGCATTGCAAAAGCAAATTAGTTCTAGTGATCTTAAGTGTAGTGTGGAGAAGTTGAAGGAAACCATCCATTGCTCGAGGAGCAAAGTTCTATATTGTAATCTTTCTGATAGATTTTCCTGCTATTTTAGGAGGCAAGACCTTTTAACAGACATGGGGAACTAATAATTCTGGGAGGAGAAACTGAAGCAGAAACAATCTTGTAGCCCAATACTAGGGTGTTCGTTTTTTTTTTTTAATTATGAACAATAAAATACAATATAATAAAATACTGAAATGGTCATGACTCAGCATGGTGTAATTATTCTTGGATTGTCAATAGTTTGAAGGAGAGATTTTCAGGAACATAATTTCTTTTTCTCAACAGACTAAGATCTTTCATGCTGACTATTATCTGTGAACAACAGGAATGGATTTTAACAACACTAGCTTTTCCAGACTTTATGCAGGACTCAGACTGTGTATATATATTAAGGTAAAAGAAATAAACCCCTCAATGAAAAAAGCTGTAAAATTAGCTTCTGACTCTGTGGAGAACTGATGCTATTAGAATTACTGCAACTAAATTGAAAGCATGCAAGTGGTGCAGCTGCAAATAAAATGTTTTTGTAAGTCAGCAGTAGTGAAGGTTTTGTAGGGCAGAGGAAATCCTATATTACATGCAACATTGAAAAGGTATTAGGTCACATTCTTCTCACTGGAATTCAGACGTCCCTGTGTACAAAAAGGAATACAGCTCACACTTGGTATTGTTTAGCCTTGTAACATGTAGAATTAAATCAATTAAATGTTGATAAAGACATTGAATTTCACCATAGACAGACTTCTATAGTAGTTCTTCCCGGGGTGGGGGGGGCTGACATTTAAAATAAACAGATTGGGTCTGTGACCACTGGAATGCCTTTAGATTTTGTGTCACATGTTTGGCCATAGAAAGAGACTCGCTTGAGACCCATCTGGGGATGTGCAGTAGTGTATACCATCCTTAACGGTGCCTTTTCCAAGGCTCCTTGTCTTTGGAATAGGATTGCAAAACTAATTTTTAGCTTATCAGAAGTTTTTGATAGCTGCTTCACTTGGTTACCCAGATAGTCTAAAATGAATGTTATGCTTGCTTCTGTGTTCAGAAATTGACCCGTGATTTCACATATGTTGCTGTGTAAAGAACATTTTTTAGATAGCTTCTGCTAAAACATAAAACACAGACACTGTAACTCATCAAACAGATCTGCACTGTTCTAAATTATTATGTGCATAGGAGCTATAAGAATTCAAACAGGAAAAATTGCTTTAAAAAGGCAATTTTTAAAAATTACGACTTTACAGTTTGAGAACATTTAACTTGGGAAGGTCTTCTGTGGTACTGCAAGAGAAGTATTTTAAGCAGGGCAAGATCAAAGCCACCTTGCGCTGGCACTTCATGTGGAAGTTGTAAGTTGACCTGAATATTCATAATTTTACACTAAGTTCATGAACTGAATGTCATCTGCTTTTAGCCATTGCATGTTTTATGGCCATAAGATGTAAAATAGCCACGAAACTCTACCATGTACCATACGATTACCATATACTGAACTAAAAGTTAATTAATTGCTCAGTTGGGTCTTTTAGGTCTACTAGTTTGACTACCAATTTTTCAAAGCATAGATGTTGTCTTCTAAAACTCTTACATCTAAAAATGGGGAGGAATCAGTCTAAACAGTGTTTCAACTTCCTGAATGCTGTATTACCATGCAACAGCAGATCTGTAACCACTTGTGTCCTTGAATCACCTGCTCAAAAGGTTAATTAGGAGTCTGTGTATTTGCAAACCAGTCTCATTCAGTGGGTCGTGCATATGAAATCCTCTTCCCCTGAATAAAACAGAAGAATGATTAGGATTTTAGGAGGAGCAATTTGCATTACATAGAATTTAAACAGGAGAAGTTACTGGAACAAAATATGGATACAGAAGTAAAGTTCTTGCAATAATACTACAAAAGAATACTTATGCATTTCTAGTTGGGTGGTTAAACAGATGGCAAAGTCATAAAATGAGTGAAGAAACTTAATTTGCTAAGTCTGATTTCACTAATGAAATTTATTTGCTATGGCTGGATGGTTCCTTAAAGGAATAAAAGGGATTTTTCAAAATGCAAAATCCAACCTGCTCCTGTTTTATTAGGTTCTGTTTGGCTAGTGTGTTGATGCAGTCTGGACTCTTGCCTGTTTTTGTGAGGAGGAGATGGAGAATTTGGTGGTCCCTGCTTCTCCATGTCCCTTGCCAGTGACCTGTGCTTGCACGGTTTGTGCTTCGGCCTTTGACAGAGGGCAATTAACAGAATGTGAGGGGCAGTGTGTTTTGGGGATCCTGCTCTGCTGTTGTTGCAGCCTCGTCCCTTAGGTGCTGCCCACAGGGCAGAAGGCAGTGCCTGCCTCCAGCACGCTGTGTTTGAAAGCTTAAACTTTTTCTATGTCAAGAATTTCATAGGAGTGTTACTCAAACAAGGCTGCTGTGTTCATTCTGTCTGTACTAATACCTTGAAAGAATTTAGGGGTGTTCATGTGAGTTTTCACTGTAATACTATATGACTGGCCAATGGGGCAAAATAAATTGTTTTGAGCAGGATAAACTCCCTGAGCTATCAGCATCAGAACTTGTCTCACTGAAATGGGATGCCTGCAGCATAACAAGGCACCACCAACCAGAGCCCTAACCTACAGAAGGGATGCAGATGGCATCCAATCTGTAGATCCCATAAGTGTCATGTGCAGCCTGCCCTGAGCCTAGTAGGAGCTTGGTTTTGCTTTGCAGGTACTATTTGTTTATAGATTTTTCTGTCACAAGTTAACTTCCCTGCCTATAGAGCAGTGAAACTATTTGGGTGGAGTTCTGAGTTTAGTGAGCAGGGATCTTAGATCATCCTTTTGGGCTGTAAAAATGACCATGTGGAAATTTTGTTTTTTCTAGAAGGTACACATCTGACATTCTGGACTTCTAACTAAAGAAAGAGTACAGAGTTGTTAACAATTGAGGAGACACTTGTGTTAAAGATGTGTTCTGGCAAACCTCTGTTTTTCAAGTATGTCTTTTGGAAGCCTTCTTCAGGCTTTGTTTAAAGAATTTACTTCATCAAGCCAAGTCAAAATGCTTACATTTAAAACTTCCTTAAATTCCTCTGGTGAACGTTGAAGTGTAAGTGTACAGTGGGTGGACACAGGGATGTGGCTGAGATTTCTTTGGAAGTATGGTTGACAGAAAACCCTGGGTTTGTGATGCTGAATGTGCTGTGAGCAAATTTTTTGAATGCAGAGCTCTTGAACTGCTTTTAAAAGTGAACTGCTGAGGCTCATGCTGCAAGCTCTGGCATAGTGCCTTCGAGGGAGCTCCATTTTTGTTGCTTTCCAGAATAGCTGGAAGCAGCAGCTGTACAAGTGTGAGTGCTGCCTGACTTCTCAGTCAAAGGCTAGCTTCCAAATATGCTTTCTCCCACTTGAGACAGAGTGAAAGTGGCTGTAGCTGGTATATCTTAGGTGACATCAACTTAAATGTGTCCTCAGAGTTCTCACTCGTCCTTGGTTGAACAGGACTAACTTAAGACCCTGAGTTGTTCATCCTGTGTTACTAAAATTCATCCTTGTAGGCTATGCATTGTCTCTTACATTTTATGAAGTGGGGGGAAAAGTGTCAAATGTTGAATAAAATTCAGTAGTAGTAGCTGCTTTATGTAGTCTCTCCCTTGCCTGTAGCTTGACTTTTGTCAGGAGGCTTGACGATGGGTGTGTTTGGTCGGGGAGCCTCTTCTGCAGGTGTCCCCCTCCTCTGTTTCAGTTTTTCGTTCTTGGCTTTGCTTATGCTAAAAAAATTGGCTGTAGTACCATGCTATCTGTTTGTCTTGCCTCTGAATCAGTGCAAGTCTCTAGTGTGGACAGCTTTGGCAGGCTAGTGGTGTGGAATTGTTCATTCTTCTGCCATGACTGTTAATTCCTCATGATATATAATGTTAAATCAATACAAAATGAACACCTTCTGTTAATGTGCTAGATTACAGACCTCCATGTTTAGAAATTTAAGCGAAGACATGACTCTTACACTTGTTTTAAAGCAGCACTTCAACACTGTCAGCCTCAGAAAGCTAAGTTCCCTCAGTGTTTGCAATAGTCTGAGGTAGGGCACAGGCCATGTAGTGAGCCTGAGGAAGCAGAAACAGTTTTCTGGACTTTCATATAAACGTGTGTGCCATCAAAGTTAGTTCAAAGTGTAACTTGAGTCTCTTGAGCTATGAAAACAAACTTACTGTTGATGTTAACCTAGGTGCTGTGCTTGAATTTGCTGCTTTTCCCACTGAATCTCTGGATCAGTCCAGATAAACCACTGTTTGTATCTAGAATTCTTCCAAATGTCCCTTAATAGCCATCACATGACTTATAAAAAGTGAGGGGTCTTCAAAGGGTGCTAAATTATGGTTGAAGAGGTTTCCCATAATGTTTATAGACCAGAGGGGCAACAGTTCAGCTTTCCCTGTGCTCAGCTGTGTGTTTTTTCCCTGTATGTCTTTTGTGTCAGCAAGCTTGTTTAGGTAGATGACCTGTCCAAAACCAAGTGTAGGTTAATTTTTGCCCAGAATAACTTCTGAACTGCGTTGTCACCTCGTTGTTGCAAGCACCAGTGCTATTAGCAGGAAGGGTATGGGAATGTGTTAGACTGTGGCAGGTTTGGTTTATATCAGCCTTGCAGACACACACCGTTGGGCTCAAGTGTTGTGTGTTCCGTTCAGCTCTGTGGACAATGTTGTAGCTGCTTCATTTTTTCTTTTCAGTACACTGCAAGGTTTAAAATCTTAAGACCTTCATTCTGTTCCAGGCTATTTCTGCTGTTTAGTTTAAGGGTTTCTTGTGCTGTTCCATATGAGTTTCAAGAAATTTCTTTACGGAGGTGCCTTCCCAGAAGTCTTGCAGGTTGCTGAGGAGGCTTTTTTGTAATAAAATTATGAACCCATGACTTAAATCATGTGGAATATATTTCTGTGCTCACTTCAGAACCCGCTGCAGGGTTCATGCCCAGAAGCTGACACTCAGGCCCTGTGGAGCCTCAGGGAGACTGCTGGAAGGGTGTGAAGTTGTGTGCTGTTTGCTAGTGATTTGGTGACAGCTTTTTGGAGAGAGATCTCAATTCTTGCAATGGTGTCTTAAGAGTACAGAGCAGCAGGCACGTGGGGAACACTGTTCTTCACAGCAGGATGGGGTAATTTATAGAATGCCTGGGACCTCAGTTACTTGGTGAAGAGTTCACTGGTTTGCTCTTCCAGTTTCAGTGCCTGGTTGTAGTTACAGGTTGAAGTACCTGTCTCAAGAAACTGGGAAGAGTAGCTCTTTTGCTTGAGGAGATTTGCTGCTGCTGAGAGATAGAAGTCATCTTTATAACCCTTTACTTTTCTTAGTAGGTGTGTAGTCACCTTAGTAAATTTGTTTTGTGGGTGTGGGAGAAGCAAGCACCTTTTATGGTGTGCGCTAGATAGCTTTGGAAAGAAGAGTTCTTACCAAACCTTGACTGTGGTTTAGATGTTTGTTAAAGTCATGGGAAGCTGTGAATCCTAACTCCCAGTTAAACAGGTTTATGTCAAAGGGCTATTTTCAGGAGAAAGAGAGGACCTGCTGTGAAAGCATTTCAGACCTGTTCTGAGGCTGACATTGAACAGCGTGTTTCATTGCCCAGTGAGACCAGTCGTTTCTAAGGGGTGACTATTTGAGTTTTTCTTCTTTCTTTAGACTACTACTTTAGCCTTTATAGTGCTTATTTAATATTTGAAATATTTGTTCTACCTTAATAAAATACTGATGTTACTTCCTGCAGAGCTTGACAGATGTTGCGTGTTTCAACCGTAATAAAAACACGAGTCAAACTCCAGGCACAGAATGAGACTTGCTACAGTAATGCTGATCTAACTTAAAAATCTTCCTTACTCACCAGTTCTTGAAACAGCTGGCATCATGTATCCCATCCTATGTCCTCATGTGTCCTATCTAGTTCTGGGTCATGGGGTGTTTCTGCTGATCTGGGTTGAGCATCCTAATTGGAAGCAGCTGTTGGGAGGGTTGGGTTCTGCTTGCCTGGAGTTGCCTCCCTCCATTTCCAGGAACATCTTTGTTGCAGCAGTGTCTGAGTCATTCCTTGAGGTATCTTCCAGATAGTTTGTATCTGGTCATCTAGTCTCTGCTGATCTTTTTCAAACAATGCATTCTTAGTTATAGTTGTGCTGTTGTTAAACTGAAACTATTGGACTCAATAAACAATGAAGTAATTGGATGAAATTTCCATCTTTTAATAACAGCTAGCACTATGTTGCTTGATGGTCCCTGGGGACCTGAAATATGTTGACACTTTAAATTCTTGGTCCTGTGTTTTTGCTCAGAAAGCTGAACTTGTAATTTGTAGGTCATGGGAGGCAACAGTGTTGTGAACTGCTTTGTGGGAAGAATTAAGAAACTTTGGAAAAGATTCAAACTCATTTAGAAGATGGGGTTACTGTCACGTAATTACTACGAGTTTTCACTTCAGAATGAGAGAAAACATTGTAGCTGGTGTTTCTGGAGGTAGTAGGTGATATTATGTGCAAAGTACAGTAGTGCAGATATTAGATTCTTTAAGAAAATGTTTTAGCTATTTCTTTAGAAGAACATGAGTCTCCATTACCCAATTTACTTTAATTGTTTGGTGATTGATACAATATTTTGCCCTTCTGGAAGTATTCTGGTCAAAGCATTCTAACTGTGTTCTTAATGTTGTGCAGGTAGCTCACATACTTCAGTTAAATTATTCCTCTTCCTTCAAATGTATCAAATTCTAACTCAGTTAAAGTAACAGAGTAAAAGCAAGTGCTGTGATGTATCAGCTACCAGTTGTAATTGATGCTTATTATATAAAACTGTCTTCAGGGAAGAAAGTTACTCATACAAGTGAGTGGGTAATGAGGTTAATATGACAGTCTTGCACATCTTTATGTAATCTTCTCTTGAAGGAAACAGAAGACCTGGAATTCAGTTTTGATGTCATCGTTTTATGAAAGCTATAAAAACAATATCAAAAATTGCTTTGTAATTGAAGAAAGGCACCACTATCCCTACTTATGAACTAGAATCTACTATGCTAACTGTACCAACTATCTTTAGACAAAAAGCTATGTTTAACTAGTCCCCTTCAAACAAACGCCTGCAGCAAATCAAAGTCCTCCTGTTGAGGACAACTGTGCTCCCACAAAGCCTGCATTCAGCTCTTGTGTAGCACTGCAGGAGCTGCCAGCTGAATTTGTGCCTGTAATGATGTGACTTCAGTGTGATGCTTCTCCTTCTCTGGGCTGCTCTCATCCAGCTGCCTTCACGAGACTCCAGGGCATCCAAAGGGGCAGAGTAGCTTCTTGACCTCTTTTCATCACTTTTTCAAAGAAAAATTAGCCTGATGGTATGCTCTCTTCTTTGCTGATTCTTGGCCTATCAGCCAATGTTTTAGCAGAGCTTTGGTGTCCTGAACATGATTGTTGCTGTAAATTTCCTGAATGTGTTGCTGGCTAAAGCAGGAGACATGTGTACCCGTGCTCCCTGTGAAGGAAGGGCAGCAATCTGAGCTTGGATGCCTTATTGTCCTGTTTGAGCTGGCACACAGCCACCCTGGCCTCTTGTCTGCTCCCTTTTAGTGTGTGAACGTTGGGATTATTGCATTGAGAGGGATGTGGAGGACAAATGGCACAGATATGTAAGGAGGCATGCTTTGATTAATTGTTTTGGAGCAAGTTATTCTGTAAGAAAAAGCCATATGAGAAATAAGACAATTTAAGAGGAGTCTTATGAATTTGATCAGATGAGCAAGATGAGTGAGGGGATAGAAACTGTAAGGATTTTTTACCCATAAGTGTATTTTTAGGTCTCAATTTATTGGGCTGTAAAAGTGGATGGAGGGCGAAATAAAGACTACTATAGAGAGAGCAAGGATTCCTTTTTTTTTTTTTCTCCCTTCCTCCCTACCATACATTTACAAAGATATCTTCCCTGAAGATACTGTCCCTGGAGAGGAAAACCTGTCTTTGTGTTTGTACCTAATCATCTTTCTTACTCTGGTGGATCTGGCTAACCACTCCATACTCCGTGACTTAATGCCAAAGCTAATGTGAAGCTTACTGTGTCTAAGTCCTGTGGCAGGAACAGTTTCCAGCTGGCTCCTCTGATGGGTGGAACTAAATGTCATGTTTGAGTCCACGGGGGACTAAAGATAATATTGCATTTCTGGCACAGAGGACTTTCTGTGTAAGGTGTGAAACTCTGGAGAAGTTAGTACTGATACAGGTAGAAGCCAGGCACTCAAGACAGGTAACAGTTTTAGGACTCCAGCTACAAGTTCCTGTTGCTACATGATCTTAATTATGTAGGGTGATCTTAAAAGTTACTTAGTTACCTAATTTTCTTTCCTTGACCAAATTTCTGGACTGTTGGAGAAGATGCCATTGGTGATGCTAGCATGAATTAGAATTCCTGCTCTTGCAGTTCTTATTTAATCTAATCATTCCCTAACCTGGCTCTGCAGAAACAATCCTGGCTCCGACTGGAAGCCTGCCATTAAATGGAGCACAGGACTGTGGGGGTGGTTATCTGGAAGCAGCAATAAGCAGCTGTGGGAGCTTTGAGAACGGCTTACTCTGGCTGAGCAGCCGCTGAGATTCGTTTGTTTGTGCCTGTATCTGCTCAGACATGTTTGGAAAAGGGCAGTTTCCTTAGGAGTTTATCTGCAGTGGAAGTGAGGACTGGTCCATAGCATGGTGGTTAGACAATGTTCTCACCCTTCTGAGGGAAGGTATGGCAGTATGTTGGTGAGCCAGTTAAGCTTTCACTTCCCTTCCAACTTGTTTGACTACACAAAGAACTGTTTAAAAATAAACTTTTGTGTATGTCATCAGCCAATGCTGTGATGAAGATTACCAATGGGTGTGGTCAAAAGCTGACCTGTATAAATGGATAATGCAGCTATTGACAACACCCTGCTTGGCTCTGTGTGAGCCTATCTGCTGTAGGGTGGCACAGGATTCTGCTGCAGGATAAGCCTCTGTTTATCTTCTGACCCCTAAACACGTTTTCAGTGTGAGTAATAAAAAACCCTCCCCAGTGTACCCACAATGTGAGAGTCTGCTTTTCCTGAGCTTCCATTACAGAGTTCTTGCCGCAGTCTGTCAGTTTTATCATAATTATTAAGTAGGACAATTCAGAAACTAGATGTGACCCAATTTAATAATTCCTATGAAAATAAGTCAGCCTACGTAAGTTAAAGGTAGAAAAACTTCCTTTGCATAAGACTTCATCTCGGGTGTTTTACTGTTAAAGTTGGAATATATGTTCCTCCTTACTTTTGAAAGCAAGCTGAAACAGGTAGAAGCATGTGATGGTAGCTTAAAATGTAGCACTGTCAAGGTCTTTCCTCTCTGGCAGAATACTTGCTCTGAAGCAGTCTCTCTGGATTGTCATTTACACAGCATCAGACTGTACTTGCTTTGTTTGTGATTTACTTCTCTCTTTTCACCTTGTCTGCCATTCAGCAGGCTTGGATTTTGCCAGCATTACGACTTTATGGGATTGTGAAGAATTTGAGAGCAAACTGACCTCCCCGAGCCTCCTTCTACTACAAAAGGTGGCAGAATATTTATGACAAGCTTATCTGTAAGATTTGCAGTCTGTGGTAGTGTGAAGTTTTGAAGTTTTGCTGACTTCGGTATCTTCTGGAATGTTGTTCACTGATGATTATTGATGACTTGATGACTCAGGATACTGCTTGGACTGGTTGGGCCAGGTTTTTTAATTCTGAGTGAGTTTCTTTGACTCAATCTCTTATGCTTCTTTGAAAGGATGTTATCAAGGCTTCTGAAAATGATATGCTACCATAGAATTCTTTTGGTTAAAGAATTTTCAGTGAAAAGGGGTATTGTCACTAAACTTGGTTATTTATAAGGATATTGGTTGGACATAGTTTTGGCTTTTCGAGTATGCATCAGCTGTTGTACAAAGTTCAAAAAGTGGCAGCTTCACTTTGTTACACTAAAGCACTACTTGCTGTGTTGCAGCTTCTAGTAAAATAGGAATTTTCACACTGTTGTAAACTAAACTACAGTCTTTAAGTAGATTGAGCAAATATTACAGTGAGACATCGCTATTGTGTCTTTGAACTTTTTCACAAGTTGTAGTATTGATTTTGCACAAATTTACCTGTCAGAGGTCCTGCTGAATTCATTTGGACTTGTAGCAGTGTCGAAGTGCTTATAGAACAGTCTGTTGCTTAGTAAGATGAACATGGACCATATCCAGCTATACCTGTGCCTCAGTTTCTGTGCTTCTGACAGTACATATCGTAATCTAAATTGGGCAAAATGAGCTGTTGTTGTTTATGACTTTAATTCAGAGGAATTTTCTTTGGATTACTTTTATGAAGTGCATATTAAAAACAAGTAAATGTGACCTTTGGGATATGATTTTCCTTTTAAGAGAAGAGCTCAAAGACAAGACAATGTGGAGTAGTTCAAAATGCAGTGAGACTGGCTGAGAATGTACACGGGGCCTGGAGCTATTTTCATGTTCTCCTACTCCCTCTTGAGTAAAAAGAAAGCAATGGTTCTTTTTAAGCCATGGTGGCCACAACAGAAATGTTGGGGTTTTTCTCACCTATGTCCTTTTTAAAAGAATTTGTAACATAATGTTAGAGATAGAGCAGAGAAATATAACTATAATTAGTACAGCAGCTTACTCATGCTTATTTCACTTAGCTAATCTTTCTGGGGAAAACAATTTAAGCGACTGAATACTGAAAATGGAATTGAAAATTCTTTGACAACAGGATGTGTAGTGGTACTGGTGTGATCCAGAGAGAATTGCACAGAGGTGATGGGTTAACCTGGGTGGGCAGCCAAGCAGCACGTAGCTGCTTGCCCACTTCCCCCTGCCAGTGGGATGGGGGAGAGAATCGGAAGGGTAGTAGTAAGAAAACTCATGGATTGAGTTAATGAAAATTTAATACATTAAAAAAAAGCAAGTGATTAAAAATAACAATAATAGTTGCTCACTATTAGGTGATCGATGCCCAGCCTGCTCACTGGCAAGGCAACGTGAGAGCAGAAAAGGACCTGGCCCTGTGTAAGCACTGTTCTGTAACAGCTAAAACATCTGTGTTATCACTGTTTTCATCACAAATCCAAAAAATGTCACCATATGAGCTATTCTGAAGAAAATTATCCCAGCCAAAACCAGCACACCTTTTTATGTATTGAATCCCAGAAAGGATTGGTTTAATCTGCAACGAAGCTTCAGTCAGCATGCTTTATATACCAAAATGCCTTACTGCTAACAAAACTTGGTGCATGGCCTCAGCTAGGAATTTTGATAAAAGTTTTAAGAATATGGTCATGCCTCACATTCTGAGGAAGCTGCACACAAGGGGGATTGGTTGTGTGGGAGGACGTAGTTGGTGTGAGGTTGTCAAGTGATCCTGCGGGGTACAGGCAAAGAGGTAACGGCCTCTAGTTACTGTCTGACAGTTCTGTGTATAACTAACCCGTGCTGTCCTGTGAATGTGCTTTTTACATTACTGTTGGGATGGGAAGGGGATGAAACAAACATGTGGAAGATACTAGCTGGAGATCTGCTAAAACTATGACATGTTTTTGGTTTTTAAAGCCAGTAGGATTGTTACTTTCTGTCCATGTGCACACGCCTGTTAAACGGTACATGAATTAACTGTCATGGAGCCCTTTGGTATTGGCAAGGTGCAGAGACTTGAGACAACTATTCCAAATACAGGGAATAGCTGCATTTGTAGCCTAGGAGGGCAAGCTGAATCTTTCTGCTCTTTATAAATGAGATTATTCTTTCAGTTCCTGACTGACTTACTGAAACTGGGTATTTTTAGGTTTTATGTGACACATTTGCTTTACTCTGAAAAAGTACACTAGCTAATCCTTGCTGCTGTGTCTTGGTGCTTGCTATTTGAAGGAAATTCCTTCAAATGTCTGTTCTTTCCCCTGCAGCTGTCATGTCTCATGTTTTCTTGCATCGTGTTGACTCATTGTGGCTTAGTAAACTAACAAGAATTCTTGACAATTGCTATGTCTCTGAATGAAAACACCACATACCAAAATGTAAATCTTTTCCCTTAATTGCTCTTGGATGCCACAAACCCACTTGTGCCCTTCCCAAATGGCGAAGGCTTTCTGTGCTCATGCTGTGGGAAAGATGAGTTCAGTGTTGTTTGTGGAATGGCTTCCAGTTAACAAGCAAATAGCTTTCACTGAAGATAGCTGAGCTGAAATTAAGTCCTTAAATATGTAGGGATTTAAAATAAATCCCCTTCAAAGAGTGCATGTGGGAGAAGGGAAGGAAAACTAATGAAGCAATATTTTTCTTCTAGATTTTTTTTTTCCATTTTATACCTGTGAATACTCTGCAATCCAAAGATGGCAGCAAACAAGCCTAAAGGACAGAATTCATTGGCTTTACACAAAGTCATCATGGTGGGAAGCGGTGGCGTAGGAAAATCTGCTTTAACACTACAGTTTATGTACGATGAGGTAAGAATCCACACTATAAATTATCTCAGGTGTCTGTTGCATAGTGCTGTTTATTAGTGCATTCATTAGTGCATTTTTTTTTCTGAAAGGATTGAAATATATATGATGGGGTATGAAAGTCAGCAGTTAAATTGGGCAAAAATATTAGTTGAGGTTAAGAAAATTACTAGAAACACCTGCAAAGGTGTAACTGGCTTTTTTCAGACATCTGTGCTATTAGATGCTCTGTCATATCAGTATATTTTGTCATTTTTCACTAGATGTAGTAAACTTATTAGCTATAGCATTATTACACCTATATAGTATTATAGCTGAGAGCTTCTTCACTTGAGTGGGTTGCATGATGCCTGGGATGATGACCATGTTTTTCCATGCTTTTTGTGCTGCTGTTCAAGACAGCAAAGAGAATTTGTTTCTTGTTTCCATTTTTCCAGTGAAAAGTCATTCTTTTTGATTAAATTAAAAAGCAGAAGTTACAGCTTCAGTGTCCTTTAAAAATTGATACTAAATATATTCCAAGTCAGGACTGTCTGACAGCGTAATGGAACGCAGCCAGATGTCGTGCTTGACCAGAAGCTTGGGGAGTGCAGAGACATTGATGTTTTGCAGTTACCTCTGGCATTGCCTTGTAATGGCTGAAGAAAGCAAAAACCTATAAACTGCTTGGGCTGATGGACAGCCAGCTTTAACTAGGAATCGTTTGAGTACTTCATAGCCTCAATACATACACACACTTATTAGTTACTATAACCATAAAGGGTGGTGGTTCTATCCTTACAGGCAAATAGAAGCATTTGCCTTGTACAGGCGTGATTTTCTATCATGAATGTTTTGGGTTTGTAATAGTTTGTTGAAGATTATGAGCCCACCAAAGCAGACAGCTACAGGAAGAAGGTGGTTCTGGATGGGGAGGAAGTCCAGATCGATATCTTGGACACGGCGGGGCAGGAGGACTATGCTGCCATTAGGGACAACTACTTCCGGAGCGGAGAGGGCTTTCTCTGTGTCTTCTCTATCACAGAGCTGGAATCCTTTGCAGCAACTGCAGACTTCAGGTAAGTCACAAAGCAAGATAATTATTCTGATTAAGGTGAGTTAATTACAAGTAATTTTTTTTTTTTTTTTGGTTTATAATATCCTTATGATAGTCCAGATTGGATGACAGCTCTTACTATAGCCACATTTTGAACAGATGCCCAGCCATGCCTTTGTTATCTGTACCAGTTTAGATATCTTTGCTGCTGTGTTTCTGAGTACCAGAAGGGCTATTGCTACAGAGCACATACACAGCAATGTTCAGAAGGCTTCTGCCCTTTGTAAACAAGTGTCGCTTGGCACTTGTGCTAAGAAGCAGTATTTGTGAGTAGGCATGCTGCTGTCCAAAGGAAAGGAGCTGAGAAAAACTGCTTGTAGACCATGTGGTTGCATGTAAGGTGTGTACAATACTCCCCAGAGTTGTCTTTTTCAGTTGTGGCTTCACATAGAGGATTAAGTTGTGTTTCTCTTAACCTTTGAAATACCACCTGGAAGAAAAGGGCAGCTGTAGCATTTTGTTAGTCTTGTTTTATACTAGAATACTTCAGAGTTATAAAGATGATGTGACCAGTTTGCCATTGAAAACTGTGCAAAAGAACCACATCCAGTGAGGTCTGTCTGTACAGTCCTAGGCCTGTGAAGTATGTGCATTGTGTTTTGGGAGAGTGACATGCATGGTATCAACAACACCAGTCTTTCTGCCTCTTAGGGGTGATACTATGAACAACAACAGTGAGAAGTATCTATGCAATTTGTGTGGAGGCCTGCTGTAAATCTGTCCCTTTGGTTCAGCTGGAAGGAATTTTCCTCTGTAGAAGATACTGATGTAAAAATTTGAATTTACAAGACCAAATTCTGCATAGAGTTCTGCAGAGCATTCACCTTCCCCATCAAAGTCAGCATTTTACTTAATAGGGACCGACATGGTAAAAGCAGTTTGGAACTGGATCTTTTTGGTATAATAAAGACTTAACAGGATAGGGTGTTTTAACACTTTTCAGGCATGCAGCATATTAAAACCCTTATAATGCTAAAAGACTATTAAGCAGACAGCAATACATTACAGGTGTTTAATTTTGGCTGGGAGAGAAAGCCTATTTAAATCACTCATTACTCATTATTAAAGAAAGGACAAAAGACTAGAGGGTTGTGGATTTTTTTAACATTTCCAAGTGTAGCAAATTAGGAGAGCAGATGATCTTTGAGATTAAAGTAAGGAAACAAAAAGAAATTATCTGCATCCAACTGAAATAAGCCTTCTCAGAGATGCTGTCACAGTTCAACTTAATTAGCACTAAGTATTAGAATATGTTTAGTTTAATCTCTTAAGGGAAGAGGTGGAGGTATGGAGAGGGGAGAAAGTGACCTTTTCCTCATCTAGTGTTCTTGGCTTTGTGTCTATAGATGTGTGTATGTATTTTGAGGGAGGGAAGAAGGGAACGGCAGGCCTTGACTGGTTTGCAGGCTTGTCCTAGGTATTGTCAGCCGTGGGGGACTATTTAGTTGAGCTCCTTTAGAGTGCAAAATGACCTATTCAAATCTGTTTAAAATCCTGTTAATGCTTCAAAGTACATGATCCTGTATGGCTCTAGGAAAAGTCTTACTTTTCCAGCAAAGGTGAGTGTGAACAATACACATGCTGAGACAGCAAAGGTGGGAGAAAAAAATCCCTTCAGTGAGGAGATTAAAACTCTCCCCAGTCCAAATCTGAAAGTGCCTTTCAAGTTGCCTTTGAAACTGTAGAAGCCTAAATGCTGAAATGGAACTGAGAAAAATTACGTTCTGCTCTGTGTGCAAGTAACCTGTATCTCTTGGAGGTACAGCTGAAATACCTTTGGTGGTGTTGAGAGGCCTGAGGGAATGCTACTTGAGACCAGCATGAAAGCAAGTGACAAGAAGAATTTGGGTGTTTGTTTCCATGGAGTTTAGTTCTGCTGGAGTGCCAGAACTCTAACAGGAGAGCTTTTTACTGTTATTCTATGCCTTCAGTAAGGTTCCTGGTGGGTTCTGAAGTGCCATTGCTCCAAGTGATTTTTTTATGATAGAAAGCAGACCTGCAATGACTAAAGTTTTAAATATTTTGATATCTTAGCAGTTCAATAAAATGTGGCCTTGCTTTGAGGAGAATGGGTCTGGATCTAATTTATTTTCTTTTAAATTTAGATTTCAAGCTGGCATATCATTAATTAGGTATTTCTTGTTTAGGAGGTGTCAGTCTTCATAGAGGGCTCAGAGGAGAGTATTGCCAGCTGGATTGCTGTTAGATTGACTCTTTACAGGGTGAATTGGCATCACCTGAACAATTAGTATCTAAAGCTACCAGGTTTCAGCAGAAGTCTTATTTACACAGATACCACAGCGATGCTCCAAGTTTGCTTCTGGCCCCACTTCCTTATTCACTGACTATAAAAACTACTTTTGGAGAGCTGCAGACACTGTTAAAGCATTTGCATTGATATTTGTGAAGAAGAGAAGGAATGCTGCCTTAATTCCACCTCAGACAAATGTGGTGTTACACACCAGAATAGTCAGAATAGCTGTCTCAAATATTTGTTGGTTTTAAAAAAAGAATTATGGGCTTGCTGCAGTTTCCCAGCCCTGCGAGTAGAATTCCTCCACAGGACTGCATGCTATTGAAGCTTTTTATAACATCAGGAGGATCCTGCTATACACCAAATCAAGGCCCTTAAGAGTATCAGTTAATTAACTCTCTTCAGCTTCCGTCTATTCAACTTTAAGTCTGGCAATAGGTTTCACCTCAGCCAGCAAAAGGAATTTGTTACTCAGTGCTTTCTGCTGGTGCTTCAGAGTTTGCTCTCACATACCAAACCATTGGTGGAACTGAGTTTTCTTTACAGCTTTAAACTCTTCATCCTAGCAGTGCATCCAGTAGAAAGGTCTGTCCTTAAAAATCTGATGTATGTACAACCTGTATCTGTGCACTGGCTTATAGCTGAATGAAGCTCTCTGTAGAGACTGAATATAATTGACTTCAGAAAGATTCTTGAAAGGAGGAGATTTTTTTCTCTTGGTATGACATTGACAATTTTATCAGCTTTAAAGATAGCACGTGCAGTTTATTAGGAAAAAATCAAGTGTAAACCTGAATTTTGGGTAGTTTAAAAGTGGCAATCTCAAATAGTAATATAAAGGCAATGGTAAATGCTCTCAGGTAACACCTTTATTAAAAGGAATGACTTAGAGATTCTCATTTAAACCAATCCTGTTCTTTTATTTCCTGACTCACCTTCCTTCCTGGAGGACTAGTTGCCTGTCTCTGTGCTCACTGTGTATAATGTCGTAATGAGGTTTAAGGTTTTACTGTTATGGAAGCTTCATGAAAGGAATAAATGGGTTTTCACTGTAGATGGAAGGGTATTTAGTCTGAGGGGTTTTTTTTTTGTGTGTGTTCTAATAATAGTACTTCATGCAAAGCTTAATTTTCTTTTCCTTTCCTTTTTCTTTTTCTCCAGGGAGCAGATCTTAAGAGTAAAAGAAGATGAGAATGTTCCTTTTTTGCTAGTTGGTAACAAATCAGATTTGGAAGATAAAAGGCAAGTTTCTGTAGAGGAAGCAAAAAACAGAGCTGATCAGTGGAATGTGAACTATGTGGAAACTTCTGCAAAAACACGAGCTAATGTTGACAAGGTAATATCTGGCCTCTTAATACAATGAATTTCTCCATCAGTTTTTACTTCATTCCTCTTTTCTGTGGATCATACTCTGCATGTTCATCACTTTAGCAATTATTTTTGTGAAATTTGAATTAAATGCTCTTCTTCCTTAATTTGCAAGGAGTGCGTGACCAGGTGACTTCATGTAGAACAGTGAAAATGTTTGGCAGAAGTTTATCCCATCCTAAACTTCAGGGAGTCATACAAGACATTAATTAAAAATGTCTTGAGGTAGCTATTTTGGCTTAGGCTTGATACTGTGTTTTGTATAACCAGGGGACAATGTGCTTCTGAACAGCAAGGAATGCTGTCTGATCCTCAGCCAGAACAAAACCATTTACAGCAGCAGGCCAAGGGAGGGATTGGAGCCTCCTCTGCCCCCAGTTAACCAGATGCTTGGCTCTATGTTGCTCCCATGAAGAGCAGATGAAACCTTTTAAGATCTGAAGAGCCTAGAAGTGCCTCATGAGTTTTCATGGTTAAAACCTGTTTCAGAAGATTGTGGGATAAGAGGCAGAGAATCTGTCTCTAAGATGATAAATTGATTAGTTTTAAGTATTTCAGCTGTAATCCTAGAAGACAGGACTTCCTGGAATACAGAATTCAGAATAGCTCTCAGCCTTGTAGGCTGCAAGAGTAACAGGAGTGTGGCAAAAGAAATAGGTAGCCTAGTTCAGTGTGCCAACCTTTCCTCTCAGAGCTAGTGCCAGACTTGATCACACATTGAAAAATCCTCTGGTGTAAATCCTGATGAGCTGTCAACTGCAGCACAACAGCTGCAAGGTGAGTTGGCTGTTGCAATAACAGACAGCTTTGACTGTTGTCTCCTCTCAGTTGTCTTCCTCGAGAAGCTCTGAATCCAGTACTACAGTAAGAACTTTGTGCTGTTCTGTAGAGAAAATTAAGTCAATTATATGTATTCAAGACTGAGTTTTGCTGCAGCTCTTTGTTGTTAGAAGCTAGGACCTCTCTTAGTTTTGGTGCATGGTTGCAGTTAAGGTCTGTGTTATTTAAAGAGTTGCTATGGAGAAGTTAGAGACTCCCTTTTTACAAGGAGTCACATGGAAAAGACATGGGGTAATGAGTACAAGTTACTCCTGGGAAGGTTCAGGTGAGTCACAAGAAGAAACTTTTTCACAGTGAGAACAATCAGCCATTGGAACAATCTCCCCAGGGAAGTGGTGGAGTCCCCAACACTGGACACTTAAGATTCATGTGCACAGGGTGCTGGGCTATGTTGTCTAGACTGTGCTTTTGCCAAAAAAAGATTGTACCAGATGATCCTTGAGGTGCATTCCAGCCTGGTATTCTAGGATTCTTAAATATTCTTCAGATATTCTTAGTTACTTGGAGCATCTGAAGTCATGGGGTTTGTTACGTGGACTTAAGTTACTATTCTGTGGGAAATCTGGGTTCTCCAAATTCTGCAATAGTGGGTTTGTATCTGTGCTTAAGGAAGTTGACAGTTGCATTTTGCCATTACCACAGATTTAAATACAAACAAGTAACTTAGTGCACTTTTTAGAAATCTAAAGGCAATCTTATTTCTTGATGGAAATATTTTGTTATGTTGACTTTCTTCGGATCCCACATACTGAAGGTTGGTGCTTTTGTTGCAGTCAGCATGAGATTAGTGTCATTTCAAATAAAAATGTACTGAGCTCTGTGAAGGAGATTTTCAGCCCCTGCACTGCCTGTGCTTTACAGAAATGTATCAGGTCCCATGACAGATCTAGAGAACATCTCCCGAGAGAGAAAAGGTCTTAGAATTGCTCAGCTGGGTGCTTACAATAAAATTTAAAAAATGACTTGGTTTGGTGTAACCTCCTGCAAGTCAAGATCTGCTTTTCAAATTAATAAAATAGCTGTAAGCTGTCCAATTACAGTGCCTTAACTGACAGTAGGATCTCTCTTAAGTCATTGGTGTATCTCCAACTTTTTAATTTTTGTTTTCTACTGAACCACCTGATGAAAACAAAGCTCATGTGTACTTTTAGATGGTAATATGGCAGCTGAGATTACCTGTTCTAAAAAATCCCTCATGGGGTTATATGATGGATAACTTTGTTTTAAAGGAAATGCTGATTGATTTATTTCCCTAGACACTTTGTGTGTAGACTTATATCATGGGACACGCTGACCATGAAATGTTCAGTGTATGCTTCTGCTCCATTAAGTTTCATACTGTTCCAATATGCTTCTAGAATTGGATGTTGCACTTCTTCAGCCTTTACAGGTCATCACTGAACATACTCAAAACATAAATTGATTTCCTTGAGTCTCCTCAGGAAGTTGTAGACATTGCTTTTTTAAAAATCTTGTCTGCTGGTGAGACTCTTGTTTCAATGCTTGTGGAAAATTGTCTGACAGGATTCCTAACCAAATACCAGAAGACAGGGGAAACATTCTGGTACCATGAAAGAAGCAGGACTGCATCATACCAAGATGACCTTCAAAACTAGGGAAGGATTTGATGAATTAATGTTTGCTTCAAACTTGTTGCATATAATTGATTTTATTCTAAACAACTGAAATGGAGATCATCAGTGATAGCTTGAATTAACTCCTATGTCTGTGACTGTTTTTGCACTGACATTCTTAAATCTTCTTTTAGGTGTTTTTCGATTTAATGAGAGAAATTAGAGCCAGAAAAATGGAAGACAGCAAAGAAAAGAATGGGAAGAAGAAAAGAAAAAGCCTAGCTAAGAGGATCAGAGAAAGATGTTGCATTTTATAATCGAAACCCTGAATTCCGTTCCTACCCCGACCATACTAATAAAAAACATAATTTATAAGCATGCCACTGAAGGCTCAAGTGACTGGAATTACTCTAACATGTTGGAAATTGTAATGTACCACTAAAAGCATGAATTGGAGCTGCACTGAAAGTCAAATTCACTGAAAAAAGATGATGTGGCTTCAAGAGAAGCAAAGTTCAGTCCATTTCATAGTTGCCTACCTTCTCTCACATTTCTTCTGAATGTAGTGTTTCATAGGCAGTCTTCTTTCACAGTGAACAGAGGGGGGAAGTATTACCTTGTGGGTTCTTGTAAAGCATACTTTTTTATCACTGGTAATTGTTAATCCATCTTGTCTTTGTTGCCTTGAAAATGACAATTGTGAAGGTGATCCCTGACAAAGGGGTATGCAGTTGTTTTGCCATGGAGTTCTGCAAACGAGATCATAATAATGTATCTGCAAACAGTTAGGATGGGGGAAATTGTGTGGTTCTGCATTACCTGATGAGCCTGGAAGAATGACGTAACCTTTTACATCTGAATATGCCTTAATTTGAGAACCTAACCATAGCAGGCTGCTTAGTGGAGGGTGTTTTCCAGCGGGTTGCAGGGAGGCTGTCGGCGTGCGGCGGCGCGGGGCTGCCCGCTCTGTGCTCTGTGAGGGGCTTCACTCACCAGCTGCCTGCTAGCAGGGTCTGTTCTCTAAAGCTGTGCCATGCTCTGCTACTGTGACTACTACAGAGCACAGTCTGGCAGCTGTAACTCTGTCATCACTAGGGTAGCCTAAAACTAGAGGGTCAGAATCCGTACAAGTCTGGTGTCATGGCTATATGGCACAGCAAAGCCTGGAATGGTTGTTAAAAACCTCATACACTGAGACCTAGAAACTTCCCTTTTGAGTAGCTTGTCTAGCTGTTCCTTGGGTCTTGAGTGACTGGAGGTGGGTGGAGCAGAGGTCATTCAGTAGCGCTTATGTGTTTTGGGTTAAGATGATGTCTGGGAAGTCCTGGTCTCATCAGTTAGTTTCTTTTGTGCTCCTAACCCCAGCTAGCAGAACATGTGGAAGCCCTTTGCAGGGTTTCTCCTGTTTGATCTAGTTTATGCTGATTTTCAAATGGGGAACATTGTAGCTACTTTTTCTAGTTAACGTGGATATTAAACAATCAAACATGCTTTGCAATACAAAAACACTTACCCCGTGCCTCCAAAATCCCCAGACCAACTATGATGCCCCAGTTGCTTCAGAAGAGCAAGCATACTGGCACACAGTTGGTGTGCTGCATCTGAAATAAAAATATCCCAGAACGTTTGAGGGTTTTGGATTCCTCAGGGGTGAGATGGGCTGGATCAATTCTACAGACTCTTAGATTTTTTTTATACATGTGTAAACCTCTAACTGACAGTTTAAAATGTGATAAAGCAAACTAGGTAACAAATATTTAACTTCCATGCTAGCAGACATTTTAGGGACTCAAGTGTTACCAGTTCTATTTGTCGTGTTACATAGTTATCCATAGGAATTTTGTATGTACATTTAGGTGACTGCCAAGTGCAGAATTAAAGTTACTCATGTAACTGTGGCAAAAGAGCCGCTCTGCATCTTCCTGTGTGCTCATGGGGTCCGTCTAGCCAGGGAGTCTGACCACCAACGTTGTGACGTTGCTTTGGAACCTGTATGCTGGGAGCTGAGGTGTTATGAAGCCACTGGGCACCTGAAACTGTCCTGGCTGATGCCTTAACCTCTCCTTTTCTTTGCTACTTGAGCCATTGAGAGATGAATAAACTTCCATTTTTTTTTTAAATCCTTGTGTAGTGTTAATTGATAACTATGGGACTGATCAGCTTGGTTGTAGCTGAAGCCTTTTACCCAGGGCTACCTTATCCCTACTTGCTGTAACAAAGAGTATCTGTAAACAGGCAAACAAACTTGTTCCAGAAGTATTTTTCTCTAAGAATGGAAAGTGAGATTTATTAAAAAAAAAAAAAAAAAAAAGGTATTTTAGTTCCACTGTCTCTCCTCCTAGAAGTTGAAGGTACCTCTGTTACATGGGCGGGATCAAGAGGTTCCATGGTGTTTCCCTCCCCTTAGCCTCAGCCTGGCAGTCCCTGTGTAACCTCCTGTGAGGGCTCTGTGCAGAGCGACCCCTTGGGCCATTCCCTTGGCAATCCTTATCCCATGCAGCACGCTCCGTGTCAGAGCCTTGTGCTCCATGGATCCCCCTGCAGGAGCAAATAGTCAGCTGCTAATAGGTGAGTGGGGCTCGCTGAAACTCTGGGCATCCTGGTTGGGACACCAAGCTCTGCAAAGCCCCTGTGGTTCCACAGCTGCAGAGGCTGGATCTGCTCTCGGCGCTCCTGATCCCACGCAGAAGGCGGAGCCACGGCTGCTGTTACCTGAACACCCCTGACCCACTGAGCTGCACCACATCTGGCCCAGGTGGTCAGACTGAGCCTCCAGCAACGGGGAGAGGACACTGAGAGCTGACAGCACACCTGCATTTCTGAGATTTCTCCAGTTGCTCTCAGACATGCTGGCACTTAGAGCCATGGGGGTGCAGTCAGTCCTGTGTGTGAAGTCTTTCTCCCCAAATTCCACTTGCCAGTGTTTTGCTTAAATTATTTGATCTGAAAGGAATGACTGGGTGTGCTTTTCAGAGGTGGCTTGTGAAGGGAACCTCTCCTTGCCTCTGTCTGGGGGAGCTTCAGCTGGTTCCTAAAATGAGAAGGTTGGAAAAGCCATTGCAGTGAAGATCCTAATCTCCCAGGGAAAAAAATCCCTTGGAGGAGCCAAGGCTTTGAATCTTCCCAAGAGGCGTCCCTGATGGGGGGGTGAGAACAAGGGGCGTCCCTGCTGGGGGGGGGGTGAGGAACAAACCCATCGGTCTATCCCTATGACTTGGCACCAAATTCTCATCCCGCAAACTGAGTCCAAAAAGGAAGGATATTTATAAACGTTTTTTTTGTTCCTGATGTGTCAAGTGTGGGGATGGGGCTGTGGGCAGACAATTGTTCCATGTCATCAGCACAAAACATCTTTATCTGCATCTGCAGGGAGCAGACAACT
>NW_008585304.1:0-213 GCF_000691845.1 Merops nubicus | reverse complement strand
CTGAGCTGAGAGCTGAGCTGAGAGCTGGAGCTTTATAGCCAGAGAAATTAATTTTTTAAAAGTCCCTCTATGATCTCCGGTATCTCGCCTTTGGCTGAGAAGTCAGATGGTCTCCAGCCACCCGGCCCCGCATCCAGATGGCAGGGAAAGGCAGGGGGAAACCAGAGCCTGCTACAGCCGGGGAGGATGAGGAGGGAGGAGTTGGGGCCACGG
>NW_008585303.1:1065-1347 GCF_000691845.1 Merops nubicus | reverse complement strand
CTAGATTGCAACATTCTCAAGGAAAAATTAACAGCTGCACAGTCAAGATGACCTGGCAGCCAGCCTCTGGGCTGTGCTTGTGTCAGTTCCTTTGATATATTAGTCAAACCACAACGAACAATAACCTGTGCCAAATTTGTTGTCCATATTGTTTGCCATATTGCCAGGAATATGCCATTTCATATAGTAGTGATTAGAAACTCTATTTGAATAAGATTTAGAACCAGTTGTGTGTTGGGTGTAGTAAGGTTGACTATATAGAGCTAAATAGGGGACTGTCCG
>NW_008585303.1:0-643 GCF_000691845.1 Merops nubicus | reverse complement strand
ATGTTGGATTCATGATTTGCAGAGCAGGATGACAACTATCAATGCCAGGAACCTAGAACAATTAGCGTGTTGGAGTACCAAACAACTCAACCTAACCTCTGAGGTGTTGTCAAAAGTATTACAGGATCAGGATAGTATAAGACGTACTACTTTGCGGAATAGAGCAGCTATAGATTTCTTACTATTAGCTTATGGACATGGCTGTCAAGAATTTGAAGGTATGTGCTGTTTCAATCTCTCCGACCACTAGCATCCATAGACGACCGCAACAAATGCAGGAGAAAATGCATCATATTACTAAGAGCAATGATGCATTATCCGACTGGCTTGCGTCTTCAGGGATAAGTGGGTGGCTTCAAGCTTTTTTGCAACGATTATTAACTGTTGGATTACTGCTTTTGATCATAGCGATAGTTTTGCCTTGTATAGTTGTATTCGCAGAAGCCTTGAGTGGTCCATGAATGTGGCCTGGCTTGCGCAAAAAGAAAAAGGGGTAATTGTAGGGGGCATTTTAACTGCGTCACAAAATGGCATCTTAGAAGCCCTTATGCGCAACCCAGACTGGGAAGGAGATGATTAAAAACCGGAGGTGAGCTGCAAGGACACAGCGTCCTTGAGCTGCAGGCAGGAAGGAGAAAGGGGA
>NW_008585302.1:4412-10749 GCF_000691845.1 Merops nubicus | reverse complement strand
GGAGACTGGGGAGGGGCTAGAAAATCAGGTTTGCTATAAACAGAAGTTGCTATTACCACCTTAAAAAGGGGTCTACACATGAGCAAATTAAGGCAGGTTTAGATCTGCTATACTGTTTGCAAATCTTCTGCATCCCTTAATTTCTTCCGAGACTGGTGTACATGGAGAAGAACATATCTTCTCTTGCTAGAGAAACAATTTTAATTTTCTTTAGCATTGTTACAAGCTTATATGAATATATGAAATTCCTAACCTTCATTAAAAGCCAGTTTTCTAAATCTTCCTCTAGTAATTAGGATTAAAACTCTTCAATCTAAAATGATGATTTTTTTTTTCAAAAGTCAGCTTAATTTCATGCAACCTGCAAGTCCAATTTCTACGAGGTGTATTAAGTACACTTGCCTCACAGAGGTCAGACAAATCCAAGTTTTTCTTACTTAGAAAGGCACTCGCCTTCAAAAATTAAATGCGTATTATTCTACAAAAGTTTTCTAGTAAAAAAGCACATTATAGTCTATAGCACCTAATCATTAAAAAAACCAACTGCCTACTTTAAGAGACATGTATAAATAATTCCTATCTTCATTTGCTTTAGTAGCTATACCACTATGAAAGTGACTCTTTAAAAGACATTAAGTATTACAAAATAGAAAACATGACTGAAACTACTTTTCTGCAAGAAAATTTTTTACACTAACTAAAGCAAATTGTTAACCATAAGTTAACGATATCAGCAACGTGTTTTTTTAAACACTGAGTTGCTAACACCACTTGAAGAAAAAGTGTTTCATCTTTCTGAAATACAGAAAAATTTTTATGGAAGAAACTGCTATTATCAGATTACAAAGTTTTACATGTAAAACCAAATTAATTATTAATTTGGTATGGAAAAGATTTAATGAGTTCCAGATAGACCAATATTCATTATATCAATAGCCAATGTAATGTGCTTAAGGTCATTCTTAAACCAACCTTTCAGCATCCAGTGAACAAGTCAGACGAGCCACAGGATATGTAGGCTATTTTTTTACTTTGCCACACACAACCCATGAAGACCAATTAGCCTCAACCCACCTTCATTCACCTATTGTAAAACAGAGGTAACAATACTTTTCTTCCTGCCAAAGGGACTTGGGGAATAACTAGTTAAACAGAGCAAGGTACAGCTTACAGGTTTTGAACATAAGGGAGGGTGATAATAAAACAGAATACAAAGCATCCTCCAAATTAGCTCTAGTTTCAAGTATGCCTTCTCTGTAAGCTTCCCCTCCTTAACCTCCTCTAGAAGGCAAAAAATTCAACTCCTTTTAAAACTAGTTCCTAACTTGCTTGCTGTGCCTTTGCCCATGCTGCCTTAAGAAATGGAAAAGAAATTCAGGATCTGATTAAGCAAAAAATATAAAAAAGCCATACATTAATTCGAAAGACTCCAGAAAAAGGGACCCCAAAGGCTTTTTCCCTTTTATTGCTATATCTCTCACCTTTATCATGGTTGGATAATTTCTCAATGAAACACTAGCATTTAGCAATATGCTTCACATTCAAGCTACATAATGCTTACACACATTCTCATTGCACCTTACACACTGGAAAGGAATGCAAGCGTACACCAAAAAAAAAAAAAATTACATTTTAATATCTTGCTGCATAATGACTAACTCTGACTGTACGAGATTCTTCCTTCACATGGTAACATCGCTATAGTATCTTGTAATTTCTGATAGGTATCTATATTCACAGACACAAAACACATTTCCTCAGTCTTACAAAAGAACATTTAACTCCTGCTTATACTTTTAAAAAGCGCAACTCGAAAAGTGAGTCAAATTCTAAGGACTGACTCCTGGGCACAAAGGACCTACAGTAAGCACCATCCCACCTACTGTCTCACCGTTTGCAAGATACGACTGCTCATGAAGCTGAGGCAGCAGAAACAAAAATGTGCTCCTGCTAGAGTCCACTGAGTTCACAATCCAGAGCACTGTGGAGACCTACCTCCGTCCAGATTTAAGCTGCTGATCCAGGCTACTCTGAACATTGGAGACCTCATGCTCATGTTCCACTTTTACTCCCAGCTGCAGCAATAGTCACATCTGGCAAACACACAGACTAAGCAACCAGAAGCCACAACGGCCTGAGCTACCCCAAGTCCTCCAGAGCTCATCTGTACAAGTCTTGTCTGGGAGCCAAGTTCTATATAGACTTCAGAACCAATCAACCCATTTTTTAGGCTACTCCCATCTACTTCATCTGGCTGGGTGCAGCAGGAAGCCTCAGAATCCAACCCCACATCTGTTACAGTCAGTTGCTCCCTCTAAAACACATCAGCTCAGTGCCAGGTGGAGACTTCTCCCACAGAAACAGGGTGCACATCTGGGTAGGTGTGTAGGGAGAAGCCACCTGGAAAGCCACCACATCTGCAGTAGGGGTGTACCGAGTCATAGAATCTGCCTTTTGTTTCTCAGTCGATGTATGTGTGTTTCTTTTATGTGGCACCTACAATTTAAAACAATCCTTTTCTTTCTAAGCACAGAAGAATTTTCAGGCTGCAGCAAGACTCAGATTAGATTTTGAAAAATTGTAGGCAGGCCAGTTTGTTTTAGATAGGGAGAGGCAGGATTTATATGTAGTATTGGGGGGGAGGCACAGCTCTGACCAGCTACAACCACAAGAGAAATGTGCAGTTTCTTTAAATCCTGTAATTTGCCTATGCTTTGTAACTATTACTGCAAGCTAGAAGACCAGAATAGGTTTTGTGCATTTCTCATCCTTATTTTAGATTTCTTTGCAATAGAAGTATTCAGATATTGTAACTTTGCAAATTTGTAAACACTTAATTATATTTCTAATGGAGACACAAGACAAAAAATTTGAAAGTTCTAGCATATTTTCTTTTTTAAAAAGCTTAATCCTTATTTTTTACTTGGTTTTATAGTAAACATGTATAGAACATTCTTTTTGTTTTATTAGCAATCCTAAAATATTTAGTTCGTCCTCCAAAGGCAAGGTAACTAACAAAAAAATCTATATTGAAACAGGGTAAAAAAAAAAAATGCTACTCTTACAACAGTGTTCTAGGAACACAGGAAGCTGCAAGTGATTTACCACTTTCACATGACACAAGGCAAAACCCTGCATTTAGTACAAATTCATTAGATTTGCCAGCTTCCAGTACTGTTTACTTTTGCTTTAACTGTACAAGCCATTCATTTTTGTATAGCGGTCTGAAGGCCTTTACACAGTTCAAACACTACAAATATGTTTGCATTATTATTACTACAACTGCATTATTATTATTCTTTCAGTTTTTTTTTTTTTTAAATTACAGGCTACACAAACCTCAAAATACTACAGCGTATGAGCTTTAAGCAAATATAATTAGCACATTTAGTAATTCAAAAAACTCATCAGATAAAGAAAGCTACGTATACAAGAAATGAAAATCAGAAAATTAGGAAGTACATGGAACAGAAAAAAATCAGAGGAAAGAAGGCCATTAAAATGCATTGCAGGTATGTCAAAGCAGGTTTACAAAACAGAACTAAAACTGCAGTCTACTATAGTTCAAATCTTTTTTCTGCATCATCCTGATTAACCAAAATGACACCAGAGTATTTTCTCCCTGATGTCCAGTGCCATCAAATATTCCCATTTCAGTGTGACAGGAACTGTATGCAAAAGAACAGCTTTCTCCTAGTCCCTCAGCATAATTGTCAGCAACAGTAAAAAAACAATACTTAGACAGGGACACCAAACTACGGCAGCTATGAATCGAGAAAAATTTGGGAAGTGACACAGAAGAGGAAAGATATGGAGGAAGGAATCAAGGAACTTCTGTAAGTGAGTTACAGCATAGATCTATTCAACAAGAGTTCTTTTGTGTGCAAACAAAGATTGATGAGAGTAGCTCTTATTTGTAAGTAATCTTCCTAAGATTCAGTCTCACTAATTACAGCCCAAATTCTGCAAGAGAATCAAAGCACGCTGATTCACAGAGTTCTCTGGAAATCAACAGAATATGATCTGAACTTAACAGCAAAGCTTCAAAAAAGGTGTTTTCTTGTATTGAAGCCAAATTTGGTGAGGTCTCAAGCACGTCCTCACGAAACATGTCATTCACTCTCTGCACCCAGAAATATCAGGCTACTCAACAGCTGAATGGAATTCTGAAACACCACAGACAGACAGAAAAAACACTACTTAACACGCTGAGATACAAGAATCAGAGAGTTACACAGGGATACTTACAGGACAGCATAAAGAGAATTAGACCAGCACCTCTCATTAGCATTTGTTTCCAATTGTGTGCTCTCATATATAACAGACTGTTTCTGCTACAGAAATGATCAAAAGCAGCAAATAACCTTCTCCACACTTACGCTTAGTGTATCAGTCTTACAGATTGTGTTTAACTTAATCCATTAAAGATATTTGAGAATTAATATATTTTAGATAAGCAGCTTCATACATATATATGATGCAATAAATTAATAAGAAACACTTACTGGGTAATTTTTTTGGAGGGATGGAAGGATGGGTTCAGGTAAGGCTGTAAAAAAAAAAGTTTAAAGTTGCTGTGATTCATGTAATTCATGGGAAACAATATCATGTCAACTACATCAAAGGGTTTGACTAAAATGCCATCTTAAAACCATCTACCAATAATTTGCTTGCATGCATTTTGTTAAATAGAACTTATTCAGCAAATCTTTCTAATACTATATTTTGTATATAGTAGTATAAGGAGTTAATTCAGCTACAGAGGGCTGTTACAAAGATCCTACAAAAAACTGTAGAAAACATGACAAATTCTTCACTTTTAAAACTAGTGTTAATTCATGGCTGTAAGAAAGTCATCTAGATATCCTAAAGGAAAAATAAGAGCTTCACACATTTTTCCCTGCATCTAATACAATAGGATTCTATCGCAGCAGAGGAAATCTCCAGATACTAGAGAAGTACACGTTCTTCAGCTGCAAATCTTACGTACTGAGTCTTCAAAAATAACCTGAAGATAAAATGACGACCACATGCAGCAGGCATTGCTGGAAAAATTCCCAATAAATACAGTCTAACACTGTTAGCTGATGTACTAAGTGACAAACAGGTCACGCAGCCATTAACAATCCTAACGACTACAAAATTAACTAAAAAATTGTAACTTCTATGGAAGTAATGGATAAGGAGAGCATCTATTGCACAACACAACAGGGAAAAAAACGTATCTCCTAGGTTAGGTGTTCCTACAGTTAGACAGAAAATAAATACTTAAGTATTCACATCCCATTCAAGCCTTAAAGCAGCCACAGAACTGTTAGAGCTCTCCTCATACTAGAGCTTTAACATCATATCTTCAGCCTGATTTTTTAAAAGTAATTGGTCTACATCATTCACTAGGGAGAATGCTAATTAAATGCAGCACACAAGACTGACTCGGGACTTAATTCACCCTTCAGACAAGGTCTCTCAGCAAAGAGATGGTGTAGAATCCTTTTCCATAGGGACTAAGAACGAGAACACCAGAATTCTAAGAATGTGCTTGGGATATCATCAAAGAGTATGCTATATATAAGGACTGCTAAGAATACGATCACAGTTGCTTTAATATCATCCTTAGTGGGTGTTTAGAAATATGCAAGAGCATCTTATTTCTGCAATGTTTCAGATAATTTCCAGTTTTCTGTTACACTAAAATAAAAGGCAACAAAATTTAAGCAATACAAACAGTCAAGATACTTTATCTGGCTCTGTATGCTATATGAACAGGATGGAGTTAAGCTTACCACCAGCATTTGCCACATGAGTTTTCTTTTTCTTATAATACAAAACAGTTGGATCTCTTACCTGGAGGAAAGTTCATGTACAAGGCACTGATGTGTGTACAAAACAAACTCAAGCCATACAAACTTTAGGTCCAAACACATCCACAAGAGTATAATATGGAAGTGGATTAAGTAGTAAAGCAAAGAAATTTGCCTAGTAAAGGCAAGGACACTATTTAGTGCAAAAGAAGTTGGGTGGTGGTTTTTTTTTTTTTTTCTTTCCAGTGACATCAATAAAAGCTCTATCAGAAATTCTGTAACTATGACACAAGTTACTTTCAGTAGCATCACATACATGTAGCAGAAAAGGGGGGGAGATTAGATTCTGATTTTGTACTCATAAAGATTTTAAACAGGTGTCTGGATACATGTCCAGCACCACACTTCAGCCTTTGAAAAGGCTGAAGCACAGCTAAGAGGCTCCTCTTTGGTTTGCAGACTGCTGATCCTTCCCAGGTAGCTGACTGATCACAATTTTGCATGAAAAGGATTATTTGAATTTTTCCCCCCTCTTC
>NW_008585302.1:0-4381 GCF_000691845.1 Merops nubicus | reverse complement strand
CATGTGGGCCCCCTGCCACAGATTCCTGAAGTAAATGCTCCCATGCTTGTAGGGTTAACATTTTGGGAAGCCTACACACTTACAACTCCTTGTAACTCCTACCCTCTTCCCTTCTGCACATTACTTTTATACATTGCTCAGTAACTGGCTACCCATGACTGCTCACAGCACCTAACACAAGTCTCTAGAGTAACTGTGATACAATGAAAATAGATTTGGAGATAAATTTCCAAGTGAAAAGGCCAGTTTCCATCAAAAATGTGACAATATCAAATACTCAAGTCACTGTTAAAATGGTCACTAATTGCTATACCATGTAAAGATACTTTCTCTCGTCTCCTGCCTATGCTTCACCTTCGCACAGCAATCTTCACATCCAGTAGTTCCCAAAATCTTCAATCTTATATCTAACAATCACTTTGGCATTTTCAAGTTCACTGTCATTTAATCTCCTCCAATGTTTTCTGATTTCTGCCTCTCAACCCATCAGTGTATATTAAGGAACTATACTATGATTTCAGATCAACAAGCAGCATGCGGCCTGCACATCAAAGAATTTGGAAGTAATCCAGCCAACAAGATCCCAAATACACAAAGTGCCCTCCTAGGCTCTACTACACACACTGCTCAGCTGAAAGCGAGCCGTCAGCTTGAGTCAAGTATCATGAAAAGCTTTCTACCCTAGTACAGAGTGAGTGTAGTGCAAGCTTGAAACAAATCCACTCTACAGCAAATATCTACAAGCTGTGAGAGAAGCTAAACATTGTTTTATATAAATCTGGTAGAAACAATTAAAAACTACACAAATTGACAAAGAGAAAAAGTCTAAAATGAGGGCCTATGCAGTTTGTCCACAGATAGGAGCACGAAATATGAAGAGTCAGTTGTCATTAAAATCACATGAACAAGAATAATCAGGACATTACAAAAAATCTAAACAAAGATGCAGAATGAACACAAGCAGCAAGATGCACAGTCTGTACATAAACTGACGGGGATTAAGAACATACTTCTACAAGCTTGTCATCCCACAAGATGTACACTTCAGGAGTTCCTGGTGCTCCTTTCTCAACCCATCTAACCTTCCAATAAACAGCCAAGAAACTTATCCTGAGCTAACTGATTTCTTAAACGATTCTTTAAGTCTAAAGCAAGAATTGCAAACTATACAAATGTGGAGTTCCTCTAATGAAAGAGAGATAGGTAGGTAAGATCATTTCAATCTGTTCCTCAAAAACCTTTCTGGACTGCATGGGTTTCTTCAATTCTCAACAGGGATCCTTAGCTTCTTGGGTAAAACTCTCCTCGCTCTGTACAGGTGATCAATATTTCAGTATATTGAAGTGACAAGAAAAAGACACTGCCACTGGCAGTCAAATAGCCCAATATCTAAGGGTCTTTGACATCTCTCACCTTACAGAACACAGTAATAATGGAAAAATCTAACCACATGGTAATGCATTGCCCATATTCAGTTCTTAGCTAATCAAAAAACAGAAAAAAGATCCTTCAGCATTTGCCATCCCTGAAATTTTTTTGGATGTTCCCAAATTAAAAAACAAAAAACCAAAAATAAATCCAAACAACAAACCAACTCACACACAACCAACCACACCACAAACCCCACAATAAAACCCACTATATTTGTTATATTTAGGTTTTTCCCTTTGTTAAAAGGCAGATTCTGTTAACTAGAGCTTGAGTTTATTTTATAGTTACACAGTGTCCTACATGTACATTGATTTTTTTTTTCACCTTTTTAAAGCTTGTAACTTTGCCTCCAGAGAAAAGATCCACTTGTTAAAGAAAAATGCATTGCTAAGGAAACAAAGTAAACAGTTTATTTTCAGATTTTTGTGTGTAGAAGAAGAGTCCTGCCAGTGTCTAATTTTATTAAAGAGGAAAATTACACAAATACAAACTTGAAAAGGACAGTTTCAACACATAAAAGCATACTTACTCTGTAAATAGTGCAAAACCATCAATACAAGACTGTAGCTGCTTAAAGTACCACGACTGGCATCATTTATGTCATGAAAACTTGCCCACTTCTTAACAACAAGTACTAACGGACGAACTCGATTCTCAACTGCAAATAAATTAAATACATCTCAAAAAAAAGCACATTCAACTGGACAGCAATCAATCAGCATTTGTTCCTGTTGGATCAATGTGACACTTACACTCTAAGATTACCTTCTGCAACTAGTTTATGGAACTTATTTGGTTATTCCATGACTACTATATATTTCATAAAACACAGAAGAAAATATTTGCATTTGAAGACAGTCAGTCTTTGAGTAGCTAAGGTCCACCGACACATAACAAGGTGTATGCCAGGTAACTTGCAGATAAGACAACATTGGATGCATCAGTCAATGTAGCAGTGTCACATTCCACTTTTAAGTTCTCTCCAGTTCACTGTACTAATTTTATTTTCCCTGAATTAAACTTGCCACCAGAACAGACCACATCTGATTTTTTTCATCTAGGTTATATAAAATTTGAGGGCAAGGAAGAGAGTTCTCCTGGTTGGAGGACAGAGCTCATAAAGTTTTCCTCAGGATCCATGAAAGCTGTAACCCTGCGTACAAACGTTTCCTTTTAAGTGGTACTCTTCTATTCAGAATGAATGTCCTACAGCTGGAAAATCTCTCAAGAACAACAAAACTCTTTACCACTAGTCACCTTACTCCCAGCATTATTCATCAGTGGTTGAACTAAAAAAGCACAACTACTGGTACATGAACTGTGAGATGCAGAAGGATTACCGTACAGATATCCTATGAACATGTATTAATAGGACGTTTCCTATAAATGCCAACCAAAAAATACCTACCATCAATTGCTGATTTAATGGCAGACATGCCTCCTTAGGGAAACGACTGATAACACAATAGCATAGGTGTGGGGCCTGCGGCCCTGAAGTGAACGCTAATGAGAAGCTGGCCAGTGATCAACAGATGACCAGAGGCTAATGAGAAGTTGGCCAGTGATGTGGAAACTTACCAAGGCCAGGCGGCGTGGAAGGAAAAACTACCGAAGATAACGTGCAGCCCCTGATGTACCGCCAGGAGGACTTTGGGGACCGTGTGGGTGGCTTGTTATCAGGATAACAACGATTGATGGAGGATGTGAAAAGTAGCCAAAGGAAGACACTGGTTCCAGTAGTTATTTTTGTAAATACATAAATATATCAATAAAATGTCAGAGTATCGGATAATTGCTGATAGCTTGCAGCTGAGATGTAGTGAAAAAGAATATAAAAGGCAACATGTAACTCAAATAAAGCGGATGATTGTAGCATTCATATTGAGTGTACTGCAGTCTCTCTTCTTCACCGCTGACAATTGGTGACCCTGACGTGATACCAATTACGGCAAGAAAATGATACCTGCTTAGAAGAAAGAAGCGGTGAAAGCAGTGAAGAGCTCTGCTGTGGGGGGCATTGAGAAGTCTCCGGTGTTGGGCGAATTTTTTTTTTCGTTAGTGGAGCTACTGTGTCAGTAGAAGCTTGTGCCATATTGGCTGTTATTATGTCTTTGGCACAAAAGCATGATCCATCTTTAAAGGAGAAAGATGTAGCGGATCTGCTGTTGTGGGGACAGCGACGTAAAATTTTCTCTTCGGTAGAAGAGATTTTTGAAGAGGAGGCCTGGAAGGCATTAGAAAAGGACTTATGGGAGTCGGTGAAAACAGGGAATAAAGAGGCAATGATGTTAAGTCAGGTGTGGCAACGGGTTACTGCTTTGCTAGATAACACCCGATGAGAGGCTGAAATTATGGGAGCTGTTGAGAAGGCTCTGGGAAGGGCACTGCGAAGGAGCAAAGACTCAAAAGCAGACCCTACCGAATTGCCACTGCCTCCACCGTCTTCTCCGTTTGCCCTACCTGTAGATGCTAAACAGTTGTTTGGTACTGTGCCTTTTATCCCATTGTTGGAGGATGATGACGTGTTGCAGATGGAAATATCTGCTGGTGCAATAGCACCACCATCAGGAGATTAATCCGTTCGGAAGAATTAAAGAGGGAGGGAGAAGAGCTTTGTAAAGAGTGTACTGATTTACACAGGGAAAGTGAGCGCCAGAAACGTGAATTAGAGCTGTTAGGTCAGCACATTAAGGCAGCCCTGTCAAAACAGACTTCGGTAATTAAAGACATTTATCAGAAAATGATAGCGAAAGGGCATGCTGATGATGCGACTACATCTGCTGCCATACAAACGCAAGATCCCAGACAACGATAGCAGGGTATTATAAGGGACGCTGTGGTTGAGGGGGGAGTTTTTGGGACCTTCGTGTGCTTGTCCGCTTGAAATGTACCCTGTACAAACTGCACGAGACGCACAAGGGAATACTGTGAGAGAATGGAAAAATTTTGA
>NW_008585301.1:1626-2764 GCF_000691845.1 Merops nubicus | reverse complement strand
TAGTGAGAGGTACCGGCAGAGATGCAGAGGGCTGCGCCAGCCCGCTCGCTCCGAGCCATCTGGGGATGCTCGGTCCCCCACCAGTATTAGTGGAGCAGGATGCACTGGCAAAGGCTGGGTGGTTTCAAATCTGTCTTCCAGCTCCAGCCAAAGGGCTTGGAGCTCTCGATTCGGGGTGGAGGGGGTGAGACCCTTCCCACGCCGCTGCTCCCCTCCCAGCCAGCACCCTGCACTCCGCACACTGCAGCCCCAAGGCTGGCACAGGGACAAGGCGCTGCTTGGCACAGTGGCAGGAAGCAGTGGGCGCTGAGCCCTGGTAGGATGTTCCAGCTCCCCCGTCCCTGTCCCAAGCCCCCCGCCGTGCTGCGGTGAGGGGCACAGGTCCCCGCATGGTGCCCGTGCCCTGCCCCACGTGTCACGCCACTACTCTTCACCTCTAATTGTTAGCAATAACGCACGCGTCCCTGGGCAGTGCTGCCTGTGCCAGTGTCTCTCCCAGTGTAGAGTTCTAAAGTATCCTAGATTTTAATGAGATTTATATTCCTGAGGTTGTGTCCTGCTGTGCCCTTCTTTGGGGACCCTGGGGGAAGGGGGTTGGAGCATGGGGGATCGTGACCCATGGGTGCAGCCCTTTGCCCTGGTGCTGGGGAACGCTCCCTTGCACTTGGACCTACAAAACCTGCTGGAACTAAGGCAAAAGATGGGGTACAGGAGCTTGTCCCTGCTGGGAAAGAACACTGTCCCCAGGGGGCCGTGGGGCAGCAAGTGTCCATGGCCCAGTGAGGGCAGCCACCTTTACCCCACGCATGCCCAAGTCACCTCGCCCTAGCTGGATGCTGAAACGGCCTCATCTCATGGCAATTCTCGGCCCAGCCCCCACCTGGCCTCACAAACCCCACAAACTTTTGAAACTTTTATTAAATACAAAAACCTCGGTCACTACGACCGAACGCTGCATTCAACGTACGCTGAAAAAAAGGGTCAGACATTCAAATGTACAAAAGTTGCCAGTGCCCCCCTGCCCTGGCGTGCTGCCCTGCTCCCAACCCCACTGTGCCCGGCCCCCTGTGGGGTGTGTGGGGGTGCCAGGACTGCCAGTCCCGTGGGGGTGCCAGGACTGCCAGTCCCATGGAGGCGC
>NW_008585301.1:1354-1574 GCF_000691845.1 Merops nubicus | reverse complement strand
GGGGCGCCAGAGGGGGGGAAGCCCCCACCAGCCCCCCCCCTGCCTGTGGCACAACCGCTGCGGGAGGGAGCCATGGGGCAGCCCTCCTTGCGCCAGCCTCTGTCAAGAGGAGCTGGGGGATTCAAATGAGCCCCATCCCACTCCAAAGCAAAGGGGGCAGATGAGGGCAGGCGCAGGCAGGGGCTGCACACAAACACACAGCGTCTGCCTTTGGGAAATG
>NW_008585301.1:926-1139 GCF_000691845.1 Merops nubicus | reverse complement strand
GCGGGGCCAGCAGCTGCTCCAGCACTGGCGAAGGGGGAAGCCTGCACCCCGCTTCTCGCAGCGCTGGTGGGGAACCCCCAGCTCTTCCAGAGCAGCAGGATCTCACCCTCCCCGCCCAGGGTGCAAGCAGGAGCCTGGCATGGGCATGAAGCTCCTCGCCAGGGCTGGGGGTGACCCCTCCCTCTGTGCTGGGAGGCTCACACGGGGCAGCCC
>NW_008585301.1:317-647 GCF_000691845.1 Merops nubicus | reverse complement strand
CACACGGGGCAGCCAGGCTCATCTGCCAACACACCGAGTATGGGGTGGGGGTCCTGCAAACACACACGTGGGGATGGGGGAACAGAGAAAATCTGGGGACCAAGGGTTGGGCTGGGGGCCAGCCATCTCCGGAAGGCAGCAGAGTAGGCAGAAAACATCCCCGACCAGTCTTGGCTCTCAAGGAGCTGGGGCAAAACCTGCCGTGCCCGGTCAGCCCGGACACAGAACCGGATCCTGGCAGCTCTGCCACACGGCGAGCGCTAGCCCCGGGCCGGGCGGGGTGGTGGCCTGACACTATCCACCGTGATGTTGGCGTACATGAGCTGGCGA
>NW_008585301.1:0-221 GCF_000691845.1 Merops nubicus | reverse complement strand
GGCGGGGGGTGGAGGGCTTTGCCAGCTGTGCTGCCATGGGGGTGAACAGAGCAAGGGGAGCTGGTGGCTGGAGACGGCCCAGTGATCACCCGGCATCCCAGCTGCCCCGGCCCCTGCGGCTCACTCACCTCTGTGGGTTGGGCTCGTTGTGTTTGTCACGTTCATGTTTGATCATGCGGTATCTCCCGATGCGGATGTCGGGCCTCGACACCTTCATGCCA
>NW_008585300.1:5216-13382 GCF_000691845.1 Merops nubicus | reverse complement strand
TATGATTCTATTGTTCTGCATTTCAACAAAGTCAGTCAAGAGGCCGTCATTGTAACGGGAAGCTGTGACCGATTGCTTTAAAAGTAAATGATACTTGCACTGACACAAGAGAGAAAAAAGGTTCATTAAAACTCATGTTGGAGAACTCTCATCACTTTTTTTCCATTGCCTGAGAGACTGTTATATATTATGTTTATATTTAGAGACTGTTGTTCTCTTTAAACCTGCTCTGCAGCTTGAGGAAAGCAGTAACACTTTCAAACAGAACTTAAATCTACAGAAGCAAGACATTGCATGTTTCTGTTATATTAAGGGACTATTTCATGAAAAATCTCTTAAAAATAAGTTTCACTTTTGCAGGGAGAAAAAAAAAAAACAAACAAACCATGAGGAGAATCACAAACTGCTTTAGGGCACACAAATTGAAAACCTGTGCACCTTTTTAACAAGAATGTAATGACATTTATGGATGCAATCATCAGCACCTCATGCTTATTATAATTTCTTTTGAAGTGCTGAAAAAGCAAACTTGTTTCATTGAGTTCCCTTTCCCACCAAGATTGATCTGCTCTGCTACTTAATGTCCTGCTCTTGTATAGAGCTTGTAAAAAAGTTAATGTGTTCTATAATCATATGATTGGAAATGCAGAATGTCTTTTCAGAGGTAAGTGGTTAGAGTAAATGAATTGGAGTATGTTTCAGTTCCTTTCTAAATGAATGTAATATGAACCAATAAGAAGGTGACAAATTATTTTGGTTTTAGCACAGACCAAAGCTAAAATACAACTAATTTCAATGAGAACATACTCAAATACTCAGGAGAAGTATATGGTTTAACCAGACAAATTGCAAAACAAGGAACTTCTTGTAATTTGCAAATGGGTAAGCAGGTTCAGGGAAAGCCACACATTTCTTTTTGTTTGCCTAGTTTTCTTTGTCTTTCTCTTTCCATTCCTAGTTACTTTGCAGGAAAAAAACACTAGTTACTGCAGGGATCTTCTCTCTCCTTTAAGGTTCCTTGTGGGTTTATCTCATACAGTTAACGTCAAATGGACTACGGGATTGTGTTTTCCAGGGGCTGTGACTTCCCCTTTGCAGATGCCCAATTTCAGCCCTCCAGACTGACTTTTGGTCAGGTGACACAGACTGTATCGTCCTAGTTACTTATAAAACATGCAGTGCTTCTCCTCTTTCCCATGAATGCCAAGAGCATCATGGCTTGCTTTCACTTGAATGTTTGCAGGGAAAGTTTCGTCACTAGGTAAAAATTCAGAAAGTAAACCTGTCATTATATATTCTACATTGCTGAAGCAACTAACACATTGTAACAGCTGCCAAATTACCTGTAATCAGCATCCAAACAATAGAAGGCACTCTGCACACTGATGAAATTGTGATTAACTCCTATTAACAACATGGAATTTATCAGTGAGAAAGGAAAGATGACTCAGTGCAATATTTTGAAAGAATTACTGTCTGTGATGTTTCCTTACTTTGGACGTAGTAAATTTAGATTATTGTCAGAAATCTGCTAACAGTTTAAAAACAAACCTTGAAAAAGATGTGTTCATAACTACTAAGAAAAGGATCTTCCCTCCCCCTTTTGACAGTGTTAAACCATGAATTTTTTTTTATTTTTTTTTTTTATGAGCCTGTTGACCTGTTTGTTCCCCCGGGGGTCATTCCTATAGTAACATTCATGTCTACAATACAGTCTGCATATTGGTTCATCTTCCTGCTGGTGGTATCATTTTTGTTGGGCCTGGTCATTGGCAAAACACATAGCCTGTGATAGAATTCACTAATTACAGTAATACCACCCCTAGAATAACGTAGAGAACATGTGGGTTTCTCTGTAGAAGAGTTAACTGGAGGAAGTATGTCAAGAAAATATGAAAATGTGATTTTGCTTATGCTCTTTTTTGTTTTAATACCTCCAAAATCTCACTAGATAAGCAGAGACACCAAACAGAGTGTTCTAATTGTTTCTCATGTTGAATTTCCTATCTAGGACTTGTCTTGGGACTTCATGATGCAATAGTCAGCTTAGAAACCTGTTCATAGGCTTTAACAGCCTTGATGCCCTAGGGTAGTATCTCAACTCTGCTAAAGTCATAGAGGCCCACCTTTGGAATTTGTGAGTTTGTGGTTTGATGTGATCAATTTAAGGCTGGGTCTGAAAAGCCTGGATGTTAGAAGTGTTGAGCCTTTCAACTCTGAACACTTAGGACAACTGCAGAGTGTTCCAGAAGCATGTTTGACTCTAAGGATTCAGTGTCTTGATCATATGCTTACTTGTGATCTGCTTAAGCATGAGGGGAATGGGCCTGCATGGAAGTAGCTGGAAAAAAAAAAATTGCTGCTCAAAATGTGATTCCTTCATTGCATCCTTCTTAAAAAGCCAAGCTGAGGGGAGAATGTAGACAGCTTTCATTCCTAGTGACCCTGGAGGTGTATTTTAGCATCCTTTCTGTAAAGGAGATGCAGTGGTGGTGTTTTTTTTTCCTCAGCATTTTTCTCTTGGATATTAACATACTGATAAGAGCATGTGTAGACTCAGTTTCAATTCTCTTCTTTGTCTGAAAGGAGCCAAGGGTCAGTTTTCATCTCTCTGGAGAAAGAAACTACCAATTTTCAGGCAATTTTAAGACAGGAATGCTCTTATTGCTCTCTGCTGGAGATATACCTGAAGAGAATTCAGCACTCGTTGGATACTATGTAGGAAAATGATTTTATTTCAGTGTCTCTCAAGTGGCTTAACTTTTGGGTATGGTCAGTATTTGCAGCCCCCAACTGGTTGCTATTAAGACATAGGGGATACTGAGCAACTTCCACTTACCTCTTAACTACTCAGTAACTAACCCAATTGCATTAAATCTCTTACCTCCAAGGATAGCATGGATTTCCAAACTAAGAAAGCCTGCAGATGAGGTCAACTCAAGTTTCAGCACAAGTCTTAGAAATACAGTATGAAATCTGTTAGCTTAGTTTGACAATAAAAAATTAGCTTCCTTACAGGTTTTTTTTGAAGAAAGGTATCAACAAAGCCTGTCTTAAAATACTCTCACTGCATTCTAGAGTCTTGTCTCAGAGTTCTGGTTTGTTCTCTTTCTGCAGTGTGTTTTGTAAGGGCTTTTTTAGACTATTTTGTTAATCCATTAACAAAATAGGCTTGTCAAATCTCCTCATCATGGATTATAAAAAGAATAAATTCAGTAATTTTTAAGTTATTTGAAGATTAGTCAGTCTCTGTGGTAGTCTAGCATGTTCTGCCAGCAGAGTAGCATCATTAGCCAAATTTGGGGTCTTTGCTTGATCTTTGTAATCCTCACTGGTGCTAAGAGGGACACAGTTGTAGCTAAGAAGAATAACTTGAGCCAGAATATGTAAAACCAGAAGTCATATGTAGACAGATCTAATGGCAATGCTTTTTTAATCATTAAAGAAGATGTGAATTTTAAACAGGTGTGGGGTTTTCGGTTGATTTAAGGATACAGCAGTTAAGATGGAAAATCTGTAGTGCTGTACAATTTTTTTTCTGGTGATGTGACAACTGGCATAACTGATGTGCAGCTCTGATAAAACTTAGAGGGGATAATTGACTTGGGGTTTGGGGCTTTTTTAGTTTATGTATCCGTCACAACATTAAAGCTTGGAAAGTGGAAAAATGTGGTTTATTAGCTTAGAAATATCTGAAATAATTACAAGGGATGCTTAAGAGATGGGTTCTGATGTCAAGCTATAGGCCAGATTTGTATCAATATAGGACTTCTGGGTTTTTTTGCAGACATACATTTTAAAGATACAAAAAGAAGTTATTCCCTTAAGTCAGTAGGCACCCGTGTTAATGGAAGGCAAGTTGAACTGTTTGTATGCCCAAAGTTGTTCTGTGAAAATGAAAGCTGATGTTTTTAGGACTAGAACAATCCTCTAAACCTCAGAGGCCTGTGTTTTCTTTGTGTAAAAGCCCTTCAAAAATGGGAGAGCATGATTGTGTAGGGCACTTGAAGAGTATCTAGTGCTCTAGCTCAGCTGCTCTAAGCGCTACCAGGAAGCAGCACTGCTTCTCCAAGATGAGATATTGTCTGAACTATGTAGAATTTACTACCTCTTGTTTCTGTGGGTTTGCTTCTCTTGAAGCTCATCAAGGTCCTGTTAGTGGGTCTTGATGACTCCTGAGGCCTGAGTAGCTTGAACCCTGTGGAGATCATCATGAGGTTATACATGGAGGAAATTAGAAGGGCACATGTGAGACCACATCTCAAATACTGTGTTCAGTTTTGGACCCATCACTACAAGAAAGACTTTTGAAGTGCTAGAGCATGTCCAAAGAAGAGCAGTGAAGCTGGTGAAGAGTCTAGAGAACACATCTTCTGAGGAGTAGCTGAGCAAACTACAGTTGTTTAGCCTGGAGAAAAGGAGGCTGAGGGGAGATCTTATCATCCTCTACAAGTATGTGAAGCAACGTGGTTGTTGGTCTCCTTTCCCAAGTAATAAGTGAAAGGACAAGAGGAAATAGCCTCAAGTTACACCAGGGGAGGTTTAGATTCAGTATTAGGAAAAATTTCTTCACTGGGAGCATTATCAAGCATTGGAACAGGCTGCCCTGGGAAGTGGTTGAATGACAATCCCTGGAGGTATTTAAAAGATGTTTAGACGTGGTGCTTCGGGACATGGTATAGTGGTGGACTTGGTAGTGTTAGGTTAAGGGTTGGACTTGTTGATCTTAAACATCTTTTCTAACATAAATGATTCTTCAGTTCTCTCTGTGGAGGGTGAGGGTAGGTGTGTCAGAGATGGTGACCCAGCTAAGTCCTTGACTCTGGGGTATGAGTGTGCATGTGCTGCTATGCATGAAGTGCCACCTGAGGAGTGCCAGTACTCTGCTGGTGTCTGAAGCCTGAAGTTTCAGCTGCAGGTTTACGTAGGGATTCAAGACTCATGAGTGAAGTAGGTTTACGTAGGGATTCAAGACTCATCAGTGAAGTATCATGAGTGAAGGATCAAGAATCATTGGCAACCAGAAGAAGACTGGTCTTAGACATCTTCATTTATGCTGGGGGAAAAAAAAAAAGCATAATCTTTTTGCTAGTAGACCCACCATGAAGCTGTTTGTTTTCTGAGATTTTTTTTTAAAGAGAAGAAAAATGGCAACAATTCTCAATGGTGTCTTGCCAAAAGCACAGACCCATACAGCCAAATCTATGTCTACAGTCATGTAACTAGTTTTTGCAGCATAAAAAAGACAGTTCAAAGGAGTAATAAGTATGCAGAATAAGTTATGAGAGAACAGTGAAAGCAATGAGCTTAAGTGGATCCCATGGTAAATCAAAAAAGTTGTGAAGACAATATAGCAAAATATAAGTAAAATTAAGACGTTCAGAGATGTGTCCCATCTGTCATTTCCTTCCCTGCCCCCATTAGAGAGTCTCAGAACTAGTTTTCATCAAATGGGAAGCTAAAAATCTTTTTAAAATAGATTAATTTTAAAATAAGGTGTTACAAAAAATGTGGTACGGAAGGAGGATTTCAGCAGCAGGCTGCACAGGTACAATGTTGGTATTTTCTGACTGCTTCCACAGAAGTCTCTAGCTGGCAAAATGTCTCCTTTGAAGTAGACACGTTTACATAAAGAGTCAGCAGAATTTTCCTGGGCAGTCTCCAGCTTTTATGTGTGTAGTACTGCAAATATGTGAACACTGCAGACTTCCATCAGACTGGTCAGCTGTCAGGGGATTCCTGGGATACACCAACCAATGAAGAACAATGACATTCTGTTTACTCTGCTTTCCTGTACTCTGTAAACCATACCTGGATCTGCAGTTCTTCTTTACATGCATAGGATTGGTCTTGGACGATGAATTTTCCTCTGAGAATAGATACAAAAAACTTACCATAGTTCCCTGCAAGCAGCAAAGAAATGAGAGAGTGGATAAAATCTTCCATTAATAGCAAATTGTTAGCACTATTTGACTTTATGATTGGAAGTTTGTAAAGAAGACAACTGAACAATGTATCTTGAGTGAGCAGATTTTCACAGTAGAGTAAAACCACTCACCCAAATACAGCCATAGGCATTGAAATCTCTGTCCAAAATATTTGATGCTTCTGTTTGTTCTGCTGACTTTCAGAGATTTGACTTTGTTTTTTTTTGGGGGGGGGAAGAGGGAGGGCGGGCAGGCACAATAGAGAAAAAAAAACCAAACCCACACATTAGTTTGTAAATGATTAATTTGCAGTGTGCAATATGATTAAAGAACTTTAGTTCTAAAACACAAAGTCCTTCCAAAGCTTGGAAGCATAGTGTCTGAAAAAAAGAACCCCACAACTTGCCATCAAAATTTCCTGTGTTTCTCGTTCATTTTTAGAAGAAGAAAAGAGTGGGTGAGGCTGTTGGGTGGGAGTGGTGACCACCTGCAGAGTTGCAAGGCTCCTCAGTGTAGGGGAGGCTGCCCAGTTGCCATGCTTAAATCTTCAGCCTGCAATGTGAACATTTTCAGGGATGGAATAGTGTGATTCATATCTTTTACATAACTGTTTTGGTAATGTTTGAAGGAATAACCTTAAAGTGCCATAATTTCTGCAAATATATACGCTGAAATGTAATAAAGTTTTGGACCTTGCATGGAAAGCTAATGTGCTCATCAAGGTTACTGTTGAAGCTCTCTATTTTCTTCTCAGCATCTGAATAACATGCAATAAAGCAATGCACTTGTTTGGAAAATAATGTAAAACAATGAAATATGAGATTCATCCAGCAAATGGAAGTGTATTGCTGAGGTGACTGATTTGGCTTTTTTTTTTTTAAATCTTCTAAGTTCTGTTTTCAAGGTGATTTTCCATTATTGAAAGTTCTCTACCTATTTTTCAAGGACTACAGGATTTGACATTGTTGTGCTGCAGGGTTGTTTTGTGTTTTTTGTTGTTGTTGCTGTTTCATTTTTTTGGTTTAATCCACATTTTAAACATAAGGGTCCAATTTTCCTGTGTGGTGTTTGGGTTTTGTTTTAGTTTGGTTTTTAAACTGTGTGTTGTCACCCTTGTGCTTTAAAGAGGAAATAAAATGCTATCAAAACAGAACAGCAGTGTTTCACATCTGCTTTGCACCTGGATTGGAAGGTGTAAATCTTAACACACAGTACACATTATGCTCTTGTTCTGCCTTTTTCTTTTTTTAATAAAGCAACGTAAAATATTGTCCTGTTTGCTGTAGGTTGTGAGAGAAATCTTCACTTGTTTATAGCTGTAGTGGCAAACAATTTTAAGACAGGCTTTTGGTTTTGCTCACGTAGTAGTTTATATACCTTTAAAATAAATAAAATCCAGTCTCATCTAGGCATAGTTTCATATGTTCTTTTTTTAAAACAAAATAAACATGACATGGAAGTACATACAGTCTTAACTGATGCTCTTTGTGCTATGATCTCATATATGGACAGGTTGTCTGGTTGCACTTTGTGCTAACAAAACTAGAGCAAAACTGGAGTAAATGTCTTTGTCACAGAGATCATAACTAATGTATAGACTGAACACCTAGGGATTCTATAAAAGTTGAGGAATTTGATAAATTCGGGTATTGCTACAGTGTTACTTCCATATTATCCTTAAAAGATGATTAGAAAAATTGAGAGAATTGTAATTGTACTTTCTTCTTGTAGTATCTGATGATTTAGATACACTAACCCGAAAATGTGACTCGCAGAGTTCCCTTTTGTAAGACAGCAGCTGGTATTTTCTTCTCTCCTACAGCCTATGGCAGTCTCTTGCCAGATTGGGGTATTGTGCCTCTTGCTTTCAGGCAGTTTTGGCTAGTTTGTGAGTTTTCAGCTCCAGTGTCTGTCACATTTTTTTTATGGTGGTAGTCTGTCTATAGCCATCTGTGCAGAAGTAGGAGGTTATCCAGGTCTTGGAGTGGAAAGGAAGCAAAATTACAAGTTGGATTAAGTGGAATTCACAAATGAATGTTAAATGATAAAAACCTACCTGATAAAGAAACCTCTGAGAAGAGCTAAAGGGAAATAAAGTTGTTGCAAGAGCACAGAAGGGGAGTGGAGATGACTGCTGACAGTAGACACAGGTAGTTGAGCCTTTGGGTAGATTTTAATTTTTGTTCCCGCCGTATTTATGATTTGAAGGGGAAGAAAAAGAGGGGGAAGGGGAAGGAAT
>NW_008585300.1:0-5183 GCF_000691845.1 Merops nubicus | reverse complement strand
CACCTGTGTGTCTACAGATTTTTATTTTTATTTTTTTTTAAGAAAAAAATGTGAGTCCTGTAGATCTCCTTCATATAGAGAGAGAACAAAATATAATAATCCATTTTTGATTTGGAGGGCAGCTTCTGAGCTGTATGGAAGTCTGTCTTGTAGAAGTCTTAAATAAAATTCACATATTTTTAGGAAATCTAAGTGAATTCATGCTGTCTCTATTGCTGATTGCCTAGAAATAGTGTGAAGGATGCAGACACCTTATTATTTTAGACTATGAATGAATCAAAATATTTCTGAGTGAAGTCTGAGATCTACATTTACTTTTTTGAAATTTAGTTTTATCACGTAATTCTGCATTGCCCAAGCAGCTGATCATAATGGATACTCATGTGAAAAAATAAATCAATGTTTGTCCAGTGAGATGTGTGTGATATTAAATAAAAAACTCTCACACATTAGTTTCACTCATTTTATAACTTGGAGTATAATTCAGAATTTAAGCACCTGGAGTTAGTAACTAAAGTTTTATGTTTATCCTTAAGGATTTTCCATAAGGAAACACTGGTTTGTGTGTTTTTTTTCTTTTGTAGTTTTGTAATGAACTTGGCACCTTTAAAGAAAGGTGCAGCATTATTCAGCACACGAAGTGAAATTGCTTTCTGTGTTTTTAAAATAAATTTCCTCTAACCTCTGTTTTTGTATTATTGTTACTGTGTAGTATTTGAAGAATTTAGTGTCCTTTATCTTGGCAACTGCAGATTAATGAACATTGACACACAAAAAGTATTTTGTCTTGCAGATCTTCTGTTGATTTAAAACATTATTTGTAGGAATATTTCAGTGTATTCCATGTCCTTCTCTCATGGAACATTTAATTATAGTAATATTTCAAAGATTTTTTTTTAATACAGAGACATACTATAGTGGGAGAAAGAGTGGTCAGCATTGCAGCTACTCATCTTCTACTCCTTTGACCTTCCTCTCAAAAATATATACATTGGTTCCTATTGAAACTGGGATTTCAGAGGCTCTGCACAAACACTTAACCTTAAGCATGGGTTTCCTTACGACCAGTCTAAAGGATTTCTTATGCTGAATCTATAACCTGAATAAAAGTTTGGTCAAAAGGAGTATAAAGCCTCTTAAACTTTGCTGAAAGTTAGTTCCAACACAACTGTTCAGAGCTGTTTTGTTTCAAATTTCCTCAGAGTTTAAAATAATAGGAAAGCAATTAAGAAGTCTGTCTCTCTCTCCTTTTAGTCTAGTCGAAACTTCTGAACTTGAAATCTGTTTTCTCAGCTTGCTTCAGTGGTCTTTAAAGCTCCATGAAACATGAAAAGCATTTGGAAAAGGTCTCAGGAGGGCAATATGATATTAACCTAGGCCAGCTACAGTTTGCTTGTTCAATGTTGTAGACTTTGGGGGTTTTACTGATTATGAGGTTGCAAAACAACTGGAGTTAAAATAATGCTGATATGTAATGATTAACTAATTAAAATAAATTATCAATTTATATATTTTTAAATTATTACTTCAGTGTTGAGTGTTTATTTTTTCCTTTCCTGCTCATGTTCTAATACGTTCTGCTTGCCTCAGAAAATTGTTTCCTGTTGTGTGCATGCTGGGAGAGGGGAAGAAGGCATTTAAAAAAAAAACATTCAGAGGACTTCACAGTTGCCTCTAGAAGAAAATTTACAACACTTTAGATTAATTTTCAGTGGTGATTGTCTGCTGAGTTTGGGAGAAAACAAACAAGTTTCACAGGTTGATGCACAGACGGATCCCTGCACCATTTCAACAATCCTTCCTCTTCTTTTTTTATCGACTTGTGTTTTAATATGACTCACCAGCATTGAAACCTAGGTTTAATAGTCTAGGCTTCTAGTGTTTAGATGGGAATGAATTAATCTGATTGGTGTCTGACAACTTGTTTAATCATTGAGATTTTTAAGTGTTAGTCTTTTTTGCTTTCTTCTGTACTTCAATTTTGCACACTGAAAGAGAAACAATTCGAGGTATTATGTAGGTAATAGCATGTTAATGTGATTTTTGGCTTAGTTTAGGAGTGAAAACAGTGGTATTTGCAAGCTGGGGAGAGGAGGGTTTGTGTGCAGGACAGCACGGTCACTCAGGTGATGGTACCTGGCTGCAGCCCACTGCTGAGACGTGCCAAGAGAAAATTTTCATTTGGCAGTTTTAATTTCACCTCTTGAATAACAGGAGCTACATCAATTGGAGCACCGTTTTGTCAGTCTGTGTCAAAGAGTTTGGTAACACTGTTATCATAGTTTTGAGAGTGTGGGAAAGAAGGATGATACACTTCTATGGGTTATTTTCCACTGTTATAGTTTTGAGAGTGTGGGAAAGAAGGAAGGATGATACACTTCTATGGAGTATTTTCCACTGTCCTAGTGGGAATAGCTGTGCTGACGGTTTCAGTGCAAGTCTAAGTCAATCCTGTAGCTATGGGCTGTAATGAAGATAGAATGTGTGTTTCACAAGCAGAAAGTCAGCTGTCAGGAACATAGCTTGAGTGAGAAGATGCTGACTGAATAACTTTGGAGCAGCCATTGGGCAGCTCCTGAGGAATCACAGAGGGAGTGTGTGTCTGGTGCCCCCCCTTACACTGCACCGACCGGTTGAGGTAACGTGGAGGTGAGGTGTTGAAGGGTATTAATCTGTGGTGTGCCATCCATCAACCATGCAGAACTGTTAGAAAGCAGAATCTGTGCCTGCTGCTGTCCATGCAGCTGCTTTATGGATGTGCAATAGTATGCCAAGCAAGGGAAGTGTCTGAAGTTACACACGCAAAGACCAACCAGGGTCATTTAAATCAGCTAGGAAATATCAAAACCAACTTGAATAATCAAGTCATGGATTGCCTTCCTGCAGGCACCTGTCGATACATAAAACCCATTTCAAACAAAACAAATTCTTTCTAAAATGCAAGAGCTTGAGTTAGTAAGTGAACTTCTGTTGAAAGGCACTAATTATTTGTACAGAAGTATTTCATTAAATGAACAGTGTATTGAGTGGGTGAATTTGCAGTGGTTCTTGACACTTTTTACAAGTTTCTCCTATTTTAAGTGTGACAGCAACGAATGCATTTTGCATAGCTATTGACATACTGTCTCTGCACATTTACTTTTTATACAGAACCTTTTTCCCTGAAATTACACAACATTGTGAACTAAGTCTTTAACTCCACTTTATTGCGTGGAATCATCCTGGCACAATAAGGTAGTTTTTAGATTGTCTTAACTAGACCCCTGGGATTTTCTTTGCTGTGATTCTATATTGCTGATTAAGAGCTCATCACTGATGTGGCCCTTGCCTGCTGGAGAGTGGTAATTTGATCACTGACAATAGAATAATGTGCTTTAATTTGAAGATACCAATGCAGTTGAGCTGGAATAATGAGTCACTTCCTCAGTCCTGTAGATGGTAGTAGCATCGTTGACTTCTGAAGACCTCTGCTGTTATACAGCAAGTGGGAATTTGACTCAAAAGCCAGCCTAATGAACTCACTTAACTCCTGTGACTTAGAAAGATCACTGATTTTTTTCCTACTGTAGTGTAAAGGGCGAGGTGTATTTAGACAGACTTAATTAACATGTCTAAATTTGATCATCTGACTAACAGGTGTTCCTGTTCCTGCAGGGATGAGATAGAATCATTGTGGTTTCTAATTAAGAACTAAACTTAAAGCTGTCTGGCCATCTCAAATAGGTAGTGTCTGGATTGGAAGGAGTCATTTGGGAAGAAAAAGAAAGCCATCTGAATACCTTATAGGAATTTGGAGAGGAAGGAAAAATAAGCATTACTGGTCATTACTCCCAGATAACAACAAATAGATTACAGACTGTGCTGTTACTTCATGTATTTTGCAGTCATCCTGTGTGAGAGTTTGCATACCTGGTGTTTTACTTCACTTTCAGACTTGCTTCTTGTTCAGTTTCCTTGTTTTTCCTGGTTCTCCCTGTGAGAGCTGAAGCTGTGGGAAGGCTGGTTTTAAGCTCATTTCTTTCAAGGGAGCTGTGATTCATACCACTTCCACCTCCAGTTTAAATAAAGCATTGGCAATATAATGGTCATCTTTTTTTTTCTTTTTTCTTCCCTCTCCTTTGTTTTCTTTCCCTTTTCCCTATTTTGTCTAGTCCCCTGGGCCTGACAGCTCAGGGTCCCCTTGTCTACTTTACTGAACTTAGCACCTGCTTCCACACCCTTGTTGTGTGTTTTCCCAATTCAGTGCTTCTGTGTCATTTCTCTGAATCATGGGGAAATTCTCTCTTATTTCTCTCCCTAGGGCAATTTTGTTTTCCCTTTGACTCGATCTGAACTACTGTTGTCTCTCTCTTCCTTATCCTGCTCCCCAAACCATCATCTCCTTCTCTGTGAGCTAAAGTGACATAGCAAATGCTGTCTCTCTCTTGCTCCTGGTTGTTCTTGGGTAATTTCTCTGCTTCTGCTTCTCTTTGTGCTTTCTGACCTTGTCAGCCTACAGATAGTTGTCTTCCTGCTGTCCATCCTCTTCTCTCTGGGGTGCTCCAGGATGAAAGGGTCATTTACAGCAGTAAGAATAAGGCACATGAGCAAATCTTGGTGATACTGTTCCTTTTTAAGCTGATCATAACCGTCCTGATCAGAAAAATATGCTGGATTTGGCCTCTATTGTCATTATTTCTTGTGTTTGCCTTTTTGATATATAAACCTGAACTTAATTTCTGCTTTTTAGAGCCACGTTTGCTCTGGGTCCTTGTTTGCCATGCAACAGTGGGATGACTTTTCTGTTCTCTTTATTTCTCTGTTGGTGTGATTAATTTATTTTACCCAAATTAGCTGTATTGAGGGCTTTGTAGAGAATGGATTTTTCAGTTTGCTAGTAACTGAAAAACTAGGAATTAATTTTGAAATATATAATGAATTTACCCGTCTCGTTCTTTGTATCTTTAATGAGTTTTAGAGATTTTCAGACATTTGTCCTGTTTTCTTCTCAGTTATTATCATCTCTCCAAGCTAGACAATTGCAGTCTATTTAATCTTGCCTCATAAGAAGGCAGGTTGTGTGCTTGTGATCATTTATTCCCAGCGCTACTAAAGGTTATGAAATTAAGGACCAGAATTTCAGGCATCGCTCCAAATGTGGATGCACCTCAGCTTATACAGCTGCTGCGGTTTGGGGTCAGGGC
>NW_008585299.1:0-1833 GCF_000691845.1 Merops nubicus | reverse complement strand
CCCAACAAGCTCACTTTCTGGATCTCCAAACTCCTTATCTCACACCACAGCGTGTCTTCATTAGACTACAGCTTTAAAAAAGAGAAGAGATGAAACATTTTGCTCAGGGAGAGAAGCTCGAAGTCATCCTTCTCACTGCCAACAGTTCCACTGTGATGCCTTATCCCTTTTGCTGTCACATCTGCTGCTGAGTCAGTTCATGGTTAGTACAGTAATTCACCCTCCAGCTCATGGCAGTTTCATTCATCCAGTTCCCTTCATTTTTCTCTTTTATTGATATGCTGATACAGGTGTTCATACAGACCACTGTGAAAACCCTTCAGCAACCACAAGTGACAGAGCTGAATAACAACTACAGGTGACATCTACCACACATCTGTCACATCACTCTGGCCCCCACAGCAGGGACTGCAGCCAGCATCTATACCTCCAGATGCAGGAAGACACAAACACCCTCCTGGGCAGAGCAGTTGAGAATTTAGGTTCATGTTATCACACGTCTGCATGCAGGTAGAGCACCTGCTGTTTCGTGGGACAAAAGCAAGTGACTGCTTGTCTGCTCCTGTTACAACACCAGTATCTCCAGCAGGCAAAGAGGGACACAAAAGGGCATGTGGAGGTGGTGCTCCTACATCCTAGGAATACACTAATCCCTTCTCCCAGTGTGGGTTTGCACTGCTCTGCCTCAGGATGCTAGGTGAAGTATGGGTTAGACTGCAACCCCTGGCACAAAGGGGCAGGCAAACACATCTGAGCCTTTTTTTAGGGGTTTGTCCCCTTAGGTGAGAAACAAGTGTGTGTTTTTTTCACGTTGGAAAGAGGGTGTGAGGACATGGTAAAAGCACACTGGATACACCTCCCCTCCCCACTCCTGCCTGCAGCATTGTCAGGCCTGTCCCCTCTGCAGATTTATGTAATGATGGTGTCCTCCACTGTAGAGTGTGCACAGTGCTTGTGAAGACAGGGATTCCTCTCTACATTTGCACTGCAGACAGCACTGGAACTATGGATGGCTACAGGACTGTAAGGATCCAACTGAAGATGTCAACCCCAGTGTCAGACATGTGGTATTTGTGCAGGTAACACATTCTCTGGGGGAGCTGCAGAGCAAAAGGGTTCTATGAACACATCTCCCTATGTGGCACGCCAAGAGGTGAGGTGTTCAGAGGTATGTTAATGTTCTAAGGTATGTTCTAAGTGGTCACATACAGACACACATCCCCTCCACGCCAGGTGGGTCCCCCTGCATGCAACGGGATGGAACAAGCAGGCAGCCAACCCGGCAAGCACATGCATTCCTCATGAAACCAATTCAAATGTGGGCTGCCTGCCACCTCCGACCGCATCGGTGAGGGACGGACGGCACAGAGACCAGAGGGGGAAGAAGACAGGTGTGAGCAAGGATTCCCCCACACGCTCTCCTCTCCGTGAGCTACGGGAGAGCCAGTTCTGCCTCAGCAAATGCAGAGGGGTGGGGGAAGAAGGGTGTAGGGGTGTGAGGCGACAAAGCCATATGGGAGCAAACACCTACCTCACACACCAAGGCGAGGAGGAATAAAGAAAGCACGGGGGCCAGGGAGAGCTGGGAACAGGCTCGGTTTCCGTGTGGGGACAGGCCCAGGGGTGGGCGAGCGTGAGGGGAAGGGTGGGGAGGGGGTGTCCTCCTCCTCCTCCCAGGGAGGTTGGAGGGCACCAGGATGCCAGAGAGGTCGAGGAGGGAGTGTGAAGGTGGTTCCCCTGGCGATTTAACCTCGGAGAACTCACCTTTTCCCCCTCGTCCCCGCCCCCTCAGGCGGACGCGGGCGCCGGCAGCCCCCTCCCCTGCGCGCCCGC
>NW_008585298.1:0-409 GCF_000691845.1 Merops nubicus | reverse complement strand
GGATAATTAATTAGGGAGCTATAGAGAGGTTATAGAGGAATTAATTCTATTTTGAAATAGCAAATATAATTAGGGTGAGATCCATAATAAGACTAATTAGAATCATTATTAATAAGTACATAAATATATTAATATTAATATAGTAATTAATGATAATTAGAGTAGTTAATTACAGTCATTTCTTGTCATTCGAATTATTAATTTGTAACAACTGACCATAATTAATTGTTATGACATAATTAGTTTTGATAGTGCAGAAGAATTAATCAGACAAATCCTAATTGTGATTATTATCAGCATTAATGCATCCTAAATAACGGTAATTAATGACAGGAACTTAATAAGCTATTCTTAATAAGTAACTGTAATTTGTTAGAATGCATCATAATCAGAGTAATTTATAATTAAT
>NW_008585297.1:0-300 GCF_000691845.1 Merops nubicus | reverse complement strand
GGGAATAATTAAAAAATAAAATATGATGACGTCACTTGGAGCAGGGGTGCCTTCCCCGCTGCCTGTCAGATGCGCCTGAAAAGAACAGGGCAATAAAACAACAGCCGCCTCTGTCTCCCTCGTTAAACACGGCACTAATTGGATGTTAATTTCTCCTTGCTCTTCTCGCTGCTCGATTGTGAGGGCTCTGCCTGGCTCTCCCTTGCTCGCTTTCTTTCTTTCCTGTTGCAATGCTCTTGGCAGCTCCGAGGGACTCCGGACTGTGCGCTCTCCTCCCGCTCGTGGACTGGAATAATTCAG
>NW_008585296.1:1162-3299 GCF_000691845.1 Merops nubicus | reverse complement strand
CCAGCCAGCCACCAACCCACCCACACATCCACCTCCCCTCCACCTGTCCCCCTCCACCTCCCCAGGACAGACCCAGTGAGGCCACGGCAGAGCCTCACCAGTCGTTCTCCTGCTCAAAGTAGCAGATGGAGATGAGCCTGGAGCCGCTGCCCACGGCGAACTTGTTCTCCTTGGGGGACCACTTGACGCAGCGGGCGGCCCGGTTGATCCTCAGGATGACCAGGGTGGGTTTCCAGACGTTGCCCTTCAGGGTCCAGACGTAGGCGTTGCGGTCGGTCCCACACGTCACCAGCCGGTTGCTCTCGGGGGCCCAGTCGATGCCTGGAAGGCAGATGGTGGCCCAGGGAGCCATGGGCATGGGGACAGGTGGCTTGGGGCTGGAGGCCATTTGAAGGCAGAGCTGTTCTGGGTGGTCTGTGCTTTGGAGACCCTCTTTGCCCTGCTCCCACAGCCATCCCAAATCATCCCATCCCAAAGCATTCTGTCCCAACCCATCCCATCCACCTCATATTTCCCCACCCCATCTGTCTCCATGTCTCCCATCCCATCCATCTGTCCTGGTTCCGTGTAAAAAGGGGTTCAGGGCAGGACCCACATGGAACAGAACTATGTACTCGCCTCCCCCCCTGAGAGAGAGACACTTCGGAAAAAAAATGAAGTATATTGTTTAACAAGGAACAGAAATGGAAAAAGGGAGATAAGGAAAATAATATATACAAAGATTAGGGGAAAAATACAAAAAATAAAATATACAAAACCCTCAGAAATGGTTCCAGGGTCCCACGGAGTGAAAGGAGAACTTCCCTCTCTGAGCTCCAAGGCAGGAGTGAAATTAGAACCCACTTCTTGCCTCTTATCAGAGTGTGTGGGAAGGGGAGGGAATACAATGGTTTCAGGAAGGGGAGAGAATACAAGGGTTCCCCCCCCCCCGGGGTCCTCCCAGTTGCTGGAAGGTCACGCCCCCATTCCAAGCCTCAAACCACAACACCATCTCACCCCTGGGTGCCTTCTGACATCCTAGATCAAGGCCAGGAGAGGCAGAAAAAAGCTCCTCCCTCTCCTCTACCCTCTGCACAACTCCCATCCAGGAGCTGCCAGTGCCACTGACCAGGGCCCGGACCAGCTCTGGGGCAGGGCCACCAGCCATCCATGTGTGTCCCCATCCCCTCCACCAGCTGGGACTCACCTGTCACCTGCCCGTTGTGCTCCTTCAGCTCGTGGACTTTGCTCCACTTGGCCCCATCCTTGCGGTAGATGTGGACCTCGTGGTTGTTGGGGCAGAGGGCGATCTCTGTGGGGTGAGAGCAGCCAGGACAAAGCCCTCGCCTGGGTCATGGGCTCTGCTGGCTGCGGGGTGGAACCAGGCCAGCCAGCATCAACCCACCCTTCCTGTGCTCCAGGCTCGGCGGGGCCTGGTGGGACCCTGCTGAGCGCCATCTGCACGGTGAGGTGCCACCAAGGCCCCCAGGCCCAAAGCAGGACCTGCTCCTGCAAACCCTCCCTATAGGGAAGGGAGAACCTCCCCTAGACCCGGCAGCCCAGTGTCCTCCTTTCCTCAGCACGTGATCCCGTGGGGCTCATGGGATGGGATGGGAAGGGATGGGATGGGATGGGATGGGAAGGGATGGGATGGGATGGGACAGGACGGCTGCGAGTGCCCAGCTCCCACCCTGCCCGTGGCATCCTGGCACGCCGGCCGTGGCAGAGAAAGCCCTTTTTGTCCTCTCCAGGTCAGGAAATGCCACTGGCCGTGACTCACCCGGCTCCTCTCTGCTCTCTGTGCTTCACCCACCCCTTCCCACGCTGCAGGGCTGGAAGCCCCTGCACTGTCACCCCCCATGCTGGCAGCCCCTGTGCCAGGCTCTGCTCTGGCTGTGGCACCAGGAGCATGCAGGGGACACATCCTGCCCCAGCCCCAAAATCTGCCCCTGCCAGGACCTGCTCCCCACGCCCCGCGCCGCCCCAGCTCTGCCCTGGCTGGGGGCATTGCCCACTGTGTTCAGCACTTCGGGCTGTCCCTGTGGGTTTGGGTTTGGGGTGCCCAGGGCATACTTACGGGTCCGGTCCTTGTTCCAGGCGTGGCAGGTGATGGGCTCCAGCAGGAAGCTGTGGTAGGCCATGGCTTGCGGGCTGGGGA
>NW_008585296.1:0-1048 GCF_000691845.1 Merops nubicus | reverse complement strand
GAGCCCCCAGCTCCCAGCCCCACCGAGAGCTCCCTCCCACTGGGACCAGCCCCATGTCGCAGCCCACTGTGTCCCATCTCTGCCAGGGAAGAGCTTTCCCTGGGGACTTCCAAGCTCAGAGACTGACCAAGTTCAGGAGGGGTGAGAAAGGGCCCCCGTGGAGCTGGAGGAGCCGTTCCCCACAGTTCTGTCCCATGGGCAGGCACTCCACACTAAGTGCCTTGGTGGCTGGGTGCCAGATGGGTGTCTGTGGCCAGGCACCCCATAGCTGGGTGCCAAATCGTTATCCCATGGCCACATGGGAAGCAGGAACAGCTTCCAGGGACTTCCAAACCCTGCTGTCACCCTGCCCTGGCCCGCTGGAGCTTGGTGGGCAAGAGCTGAGCAGACATTTGTGGACCCAGCGCTGGCACTGCCAGCTCCATGTGCATCCTGGAGGTCCCACCACGGGCAGCACCTCCTCCCTCCAGCTGCTCCCACCGGGCCAGATCCACTTGCTCCTTCCCCACCTCTCATTTGGGAAAAGCCAAAGCCCTGCGGAAGCCTCTCTCCCACCCCATCCTGTCCCACCCCAGGCAGGGCTGGTGACTAATCCCTTCCCCTGGCTGAGCTCCCACAACCACCCACCCAACGCCCCGGTGCAGATTCCCCAAATCCCCCCCTCCGGGTGCTGTGGGTGCGGGCAGGGCTCAGAGCAGCAGTGCAGCCCCTTGGCTCTCCAGCAGAGGTGGCACAGGGATGTGGGGAAACACCCCACAGGGCGTGACAGACTGGGATTACTCAGTTTGCCTCTTGGCTGTTTTGGGAACTCCCTGAACGCTGCCCGTTTTCTTTGGCAGGGAAAAACGGGACAGGGGAAGGAAAAAATGTCCCTGCTAGCAAACCTCTGGCCCCAGGCTGGCGAAAAGAAAATCTGTGGAGCTCCATCACCTGCTTTTGCATGTGGAGAAATCCCACTGCTGGTGCACGGCCCAAGCCCTGCTGCCAAACAAACACCCCACGGCCCAGCCCCTGCCAAAGTGCTCCAAAGACAGGGGCATGGCTGAGC
>NW_008585295.1:3307-3622 GCF_000691845.1 Merops nubicus | reverse complement strand
ATTGAAGGCTAGGTGTGGCTGCAAAGCTTTGAAGATGCCCCTGCCTTTTGTTAGCCCAGGCAGCTATCTTTAGACAAGATTTGATTTGGTTTGAAAGGCCTCTGGGGGTGGGGGGGGGTCGGTGGAATGGATCCTCAGCCTGCCAGCAGCTTGAAAGGGACACGCGGGGCAGGGGGGGATCTCCTGTTTTCTGGGCTGGGGACACAGGATCTGATGGATCTGATGAACCTCACCCGACCCCTGCGGCTGAATCTCTTCTCCTGAGAGGCCCGAGCTGAGCCTGTGGCTTTTGAGCTGGTTTGTTTTCTTGGCCTC
>NW_008585295.1:1853-3130 GCF_000691845.1 Merops nubicus | reverse complement strand
GGATCATCCCCCTGGGCTGGGCACTGGGGAGGGCACCCCTCAAATCCTGGGGGCAGTTTTGGGTTCCTCCCTCCCAGAAGGAGCTTGAGGGGCTGGAGCGTGGGCAGAGAAGGGCAACGGAGCTGCTGGGGAAGGGTCTAGAGCCCAAGTGTGGGGAGGAGCAGCTGAGGGAGCTGGGGGTGCTGAGCCTGGAGCAAAGGAGGCTCAGGGGAGACCTTCTGGCTCTGCCAACTCCCTGACAGAGGCTCTGCCCCCCCCTTTTCTGCCTCTTGCACCCTGCTGTCGGGTTTCCTGCTCTCTCTGGGCTCTGCTCTCCCTCACACTCAGCACCTTGCCCCTTTTTGCCCCTCCAGGAGGCAGGAGCAGTTCCAGACAAACCCCGACAGCTACAACGGGGCCGTGCGGGAGAACTACGCCTGGTCCCAGGACTACAGTGACCTGGAGATCAAAGTGCCCGTGCCCAAGCACATCCTGAAAGGCAAACAGGTAACGTGCCCTTCCTGGGGGCTCTGCAGCCTCTCCCTTCCCTGGCCAGGTGCCCAGTTTTCCCCGGGAGCTGTGCTTGGAGCTTGGAGGCTCCTCATCCTTCCTACTGGAGGAGCAGGGTGGGGTTGGGCCTCGGGGACTGATGGTCCCAGCTTGGCCACGTCCCTGTTGCAGCCCTGTTGCTCTGGGCCCAGTGGGGTTCCCTGGCCCCATGTGGCAGTTTGGGGGCTTTTTTTTTCTCCTCTTGCACTGATTTCCATGAGTGTCTGAGCCTGGCTGGGGAGGGATGCTCCTTCCCTGGCCTTGGAGTGGCTCCTGTGTTCTCTTTGTGAGCTGGAGCTGCTGGATCAGCTCCTCTGGCACTCAGGGGCTGGAACAGGCACAGCCCGGGTGAGATTGGACCTGCTCTGGGTGGAGGGGAGCTGGGGCTGGGGCATGGGCTGAGTGGCTGGACCCCCTCCCCTCCAGCAGGACATCTGACCTCCCTCCTTGGCGCAGGCAGGAGATTTACTCCTCTGGTCGTGGACTTGAGCAGTCATGGTTTGACTTTGCTGCCTCAGCTCTGGGCCCCTTGGTCCAAGAAGGACCTTGAGGGGCTGGAATGTGTCCAAAGAAGGGCAACGGAGCTGCTGGGGAAGGGTCTAGAGGCCAAGTGTGGGGAGGAGCAGCTGAGGGAGCTGGGGGTGCTGAGCCTGGAGCAAAGGAGGCTCAGGGGAGACCTTCTGGCTCTGCCAACTCCCTGACAGAGGCTCTGCCCCCCCCTTTTCTGCCTCTTGCACCCTGCTGTCGGG
>NW_008585295.1:0-1788 GCF_000691845.1 Merops nubicus | reverse complement strand
GGGTTGCCCAGGGCTGTGCCAGGCTGCCCAGGGCAGTGGTGGAGTCCCCACCCCTGGAGGGGTTCCCAAACCGTGGAGCTGTGGGGTGAGGGACACGGGTGGGTGCTCCCTGGCACTGTTGGGGGGGTGGTTGGACTGCATGATCCAAAAGATCTCTTCCAACCAACCAGATCCTGTGACTCTGAACCTGTCCCCTCCTGGTGAGGGACCCCAGCGTGCCCACGGCGGGTGCTGGTTGGACCCAGGAGCCTGAACTCCCCCCTCTCCTTCCCAAACGCTGCTCTCCCCAGGGCTGAGCTGGTATTTTTCCATTTGGGAAGGCCGTGCTCCCCCACCTCCCCTTCTCCTCTGCTTCCAGGGGGGTTGGGATGATGGCAGGCTCCAGCCTACACAGCTCCTGCCTGTGCCAAAGGAGCAGCCTTGGCAGCAGCAGCCTGGACCAGAGGGGTGAGGGAGCTGCCACGGGGCCAGCAGGGGCCAGGGACATGCATCCATCCCAGCAGGGCTCTGAACCAAACCCAGGCTGTTCCTTGGAAGAATTCAGGGATGCCCAGATGGATGTTCCATCCCTCTGTACCATCCAGCCACCACGCTGCCTCTCCCTGCCCAGGGAGGTTCTTCCATCCCTCCTGGGGCTCCTCTTGGCAGCCAGTTTTTCATTTTCAAAGAGATTCTTTAAATCCCTTCCAGCCCCAGGGGACTGAGAAGCTGGGCCAGGGGCCAAACCAGGGTGGTGCAGAGCTCTCCTAAAGCTCCAGGGACCTTTGGACAGGTCCCTGAGTCCTGTCAGGGCATTCACATTGACCACACAGCTTTGGGGTTGTTTTTTTTGAGAAATTCTCAGGATTTTGGCTTCTGCCTGCCAAAGGAAGATGAAAAATCTCCCCAGTTTGGTCCCTGGGCTCAGAGCTTGCCCAGCTCTAATGCTGCTCAGAATCTTCCTTCTGAACACTCCTTTGGATGCAGGCTGTTGCTATGGCACATTTTCACTCGGGTGAGCTTAAGGTTGCTCCAAAAAAGCTCCAACCCAGGAGCAGGAGTGGCTGAGGAGGGGGGGGTGGCACCTTCCTGGGCAACCTCCACCCCTCTGATCTGCTTTGAGGGGCAGATCCCCTGGGTCTGAGCACTTCCAGGGAGGGGATGGCAGCAGGGTGCCTCTCAGGGCAGCTGGGAGGAGAGGAGCTGGGTTCCTTTAGGGGGTTTGGGGTTCATCTGGTTGGTTTTGGGTTGTGGGGGCAATTCAGCGGGCCCAGAAATTGCTGTGGTGGAAAACCACAGCTGAGAGTTGAGATCTGGGCTTGTGGGAGAGGGAGAGAGGGGTTTTGGGGGGGCAGAGGAGCTCGTGGGGCACACGTGGTAGGGGACAAGCAGCCTCTGGGGTGTCCCTGCTGGTGGCTGTGGTGGGTTTTCCATCCAAGGTGCCCAAGAAGGAGCTTGGCCCACGTGGACCAAGCCTTGTGGAGAGAAGTGGCTGAGTTAAGGCTGCCCAGTTTGGATCTCTTCTTCCAGATGGGTTTCTCCTCTCCATCCTAATGCCCCACTGCCCCCAGAGCCACCTGGAAGATGTCCCTCAGCCCCACCCACTGTCTCGTGAAGCCACCTTGATATAAAACCCCTCTCACAGTTGATCCCTCCTGTCCTTGTGGATCCCACACTCTGTCTGTGGCTTCCATATCTCCAGCCTCCCTGGCCCTCACACCCCAAAAAGCCCTCTGAGAAGGCAGCTTGGGGCTCACCTTGCTTTCCTTCCCCGTGGCCCTTGCAGGGCAGGCCCTGTGCCAGGCTGAG
>NW_008585294.1:0-244 GCF_000691845.1 Merops nubicus | reverse complement strand
CACGCCACACGGTGCATTGCCGCCATGGCTTTGGCGTGGGACTGGGCACAGCAGAACCTGCTGTCCCACAGGGTCCGTGCCAGCCCCTGGCCATGGGCAAATGGCACTCTGCACAGTGTCCCTGCCGTGCCAGCACATCTTTATCTATAGCAGCAGATATGGCACAACATCTGCACGGCCCCGTGCCCATCACACCCCCACGCCCGGCACATCCCTGCCTTATGGCACTTCCCCAGGACCTAGC
>NW_008585293.1:874-1252 GCF_000691845.1 Merops nubicus | reverse complement strand
GCACAGGGGTGTGGGTGTTGGGTTTCGGGGGGTCCGCCCAGGGGCTGTCCCCCGGCTGCCCCTTATCCCCCTCAGCCACGGCACCGGCCCCAGCACAGCCTGGACGGGGAGGCTAAAACCAGTCGCCTCTTGGAAATGACCCTGCCTGGCTCCTTACACACCCAGCTCATTACAAAGGCAAATTAAAAGAAACCCGTGCCGTGGAGAGTCCCTGTGGGAAGGGCAAGGTGCCTGGGGAGAGGAGCCCGAGAGCTGAGGACGGTGCGTGTCCATGCCTGGACTTCAGTCCTTGGGCCTTAGCAAGTAAAAGCAGCCCCCAAAGCGGTCCCTGGGGGGATGCACCAGCCCTGGGTGGGTGCTCAGCACCCAACCAAGCTC
>NW_008585293.1:0-753 GCF_000691845.1 Merops nubicus | reverse complement strand
ACAATGGTGGGGACAGGGAGGACGTTTGCCCTCCTGTCACCGGCTGATTGCTTACAAGGTGCCCTACAAGCACATTGTCAGCAAAATCAGCTGTTTTCAGTGTCGGCCGGCGGGCTTTACAATACCCCACCAGCATGCAGCCCCGCGTTGTCATGGCGTTGTCCCCCCCGTGCATGCTTAATTGACAATTAAGCCGGGGCTTTGAACGAACCCCGCTGCCTTTGATGTGTCCCCGTCCTGCCAGCGCGCATGCAGGCACCCCACGAGAGCCTTTGTTTTCTTCTATTAGGGGACGGCAATTACTGTAACCGTGGGCATTTATCTCAGGGCTGGAGGGCCGTTAAGCCCCCAACCTTTATTTTCCCTTCGCAGTGGCCAGCAGGAGCCGGCCGTGGCTATAGGGCTGATGACAGCCCATTCGGAGGGGCTTTTGAGCAGGGCAGGAGTGATGGCCACAGTGGCGGCGAAGGACCCCTCCGGAGGGGTCAGGAGGGCTCAGCTGGGGGAATTTGTTGGTGGCCAGCGCTCGTATCCATCAGCCTCGCTGAGGAGGAGGAGACAGACGTGGCGAGGGCCACCGTGGGGTCTTAGGGCTGGTTTTGGGGGCGATGGGCAGGGATGGAGCACAGCCGTGATCGCTTCAGGGTCACTTGGACCAAGCCAGGTCTGGCAGACTTGCAGCTCCCAGAACACCACTGGGTCCGTCGCTGCTTAAACCTCTCCCAAGAGATATTTGGGGACCCGCTGCCTTGT
>NW_008585292.1:55033-76868 GCF_000691845.1 Merops nubicus | reverse complement strand
GAGATGACCTCCAGAATGAGCCACTTCACCATTTTTCCAGGGATGGAGGTGAAGCTGACTGGTCTGTGGTTTCCTGGATCCTCCTCCCTGCTGTTTTTGAAGACTGGAGTGACACTGGCTTTCCTCCAGCCCTCAGGCACCTCTCCCGTTTGCCATGATTTAGCAAAAATGATGGAGAGTGGTGGAGTGACAACATCAGCCAGTTCTCACAATACTCTTGGCTGCATCTCATCAGGGCCCATGGACTTATGTATATTCAGTTTTCTTAACTGATCAGTAATCCAGTCTCCATTGATTAGCAGAGAGTCTTCCCTCTTCCCTATCCTACTTTGAAATGCGTCACTCCATCTGATACATACTCGGCTTATTTTAGAGTTACCATGGTGTAAGCATGCTGAAAAATCTGCACAGTGTCCAGTGAGTGGTGGCTGAAGAACTCTAAACTCCTCCAGAAAATGTTATGTGAAGAAAAGTCAGTGGGTCACCTCCTGGAAAAGTAGTACTTCTATGTGGGAGATGTAAGAAGTATTCTTTCAGCAAAGCGATCCGTGGACCAATGTGGTGCTCTGAGCAACTGCTGTAGCCTATGGGATTATTGTAAACTTATTCTTTCCTCACTTTCTGTACTACTGTAGTCCCTAGACAGTTCTGGTCAATGCTGAAGTAAAGCTGATTCTGAGACTTTAGATTCTGAATCAGAGCATTTACTGTCCAGAGAACATACTCTGTCCAGACAGAGAAAGATGTGAGTGTAGGCCACAAATAGTAAAGGAGAGGAATCTGTGATTACATCAGTGTGTAATAAAATAGCAAAATGGCAAAAAAGAGAGACTGCTGAACTGTTGATTGCTGAATTAATTGTCCTTACTTTTCAGGACCTGAGCCAGGGCATCTCAGGATACCACCTAAAGAACACTGAAAGTCATCAGGGAAGATACATGTGTGAAAGCATGTATAGACAGGAAGAAGAGGAACCAAGATAAGGTGTAGATGTGTTTGGAATAAAGATCTAGCTGAGGAGCAGAGCCCACACTTTGGAGATGTTATTAGAGAAACATGATTTGGATTGAAGGCTGGGCAAAATTTTGCTCCTTGTATTTTACCATATTGTCCACCTTTTGTATTTTTTAATTTCAAAAGCCAGACTGCCCTACTGACTGCCTGCATGCATTTAATTCTCTGTGTGCCCTACCAAAGCAGTGGAAGCCAGCTAGAGAACGATATCTGCCTGTCCCTAACTTCCTCGCTTGTGCTCTGTTTTTGCAGTGAAGGAGGCACAACAGGAGATTCAAGCTCAGTATAGAAGCATTTCTGATTTGGGGCTTGAGTTGGGGAGATGTTTTGCTGGTGACAGTAGTATGGTGGTAAGTGTTGTCGTACTTTCTGCAGACCCCATGCTTTGTGCTTCAAAGCTATGCTTTCAGTGGGAGAATCCATTTCTCTAAGAGCAATCTAAGAGGCCAGACTATTACCTGTGGGAATAGGAGTCCCCGGGCCAATGTTACCAAATGGCAGCAGTTCAGCAGTGTCTTCCCTGGACAGGCCAGTCCTTCCCCAGCTGCTGCTTCGCCAGGGTTGCTCTCTGGTGACTCCTTCCCGTGTCTGATGGCATGAATGCAAAGCAGATTTTCCCTTGCTGATTCCTGCAGCAGGGAGAAGAATGAAGGAGTTGTAACAGTTTCAGTCTGTTTCTGCTACACAGTTCTGGTAATGGATCTCCAGGCAGTGGTGGCATCAGGGGCATAGAGAGGTTGAATCTTACTTTGCAGAAGTCTAAAATATCACAAAACAATGAAAGACCTGATTCAGCTGTTATTGTCTGTAATAGCCATGGTGGCTTGTGGGCTCAGCTCAGCTAAGGGAGAGACTTTGGGTTCTCTTTGAGGAATCGTTTGAATTCAAGAAGCCTCTTCAGGACTGAAGGTCTGGCATATGCATCAGACCCTTCACGAAATGACTGTCATATATTTTGTTCAAAAGCAGATGTTCCAGGTGCAGAAGCAGCTATTTCAGACAAGTTACCAAAAAAACACAGACAACTTTTCTAATACTTTCAAGTGGAATGTGCAACATCAAAGGGATATTAGCACCTCCGTTTGCAAAGTGGAAGGACAGACCAAATGCTATTTGCCCCCAGTTGCTATTAATGGAATTCATCCTCCTTCGTTACCCCTTTCCTCTTGTAAACCACTGAAATATAGAGGATGATCCTATGGCAAGGTTCTGGATGTCTCATCAGAAACCAAGGCATGACTGGGACAATGAGACTAGATCATCCCAGTACAAGATAAAGACCTGCTTAATGGTGCCTGTGCACCATTTCCTTTTTGAGGATAGGTAGAGTTTCACCTTCTGTATTTGAAATTTTTCAGAGGTGCTGAATTTGCATTGAAATTGCAGGGAACAAAAGTGTCTCCTACAGGGTCAATTGAATCTTACTGAATACTCTGCTCTCCTAAATAAGGCTGGTCTCTTGCTGATCTGTGCCCAGAACCAGAAGCTGCAATGAGCATGTGTAAACAGGGTGCCCAAATGTGTTACCCGTCACTCTCTGTATTTCCATGTTTGCCTTGGGAGAGTGGTGAGGAGAAGGAGGGAGCTGGGCTGCTTAGTTTGACCTTGCTTTTTAGGTTTTACCTCTGTTGTTTGCTTTGGTTTGTTTTGTTTTTATTCTCTTTGCACGTGCCTCTAATTGATCTTGAAAAGAAGGGACAGTTAAAGAAGACGTTAAGGTGAAATGAAGCCATAACTGTGTCTGGAGACTTTTATTAAGTGTGGCAAAGTTCTCTGGGCTGCGTAGAAATTGTTTATTGATTTTGGTATGGCTGGGTGCTTCAGAGTAATCACCCGCAGAACCGCTAGAGAGAGAGCAGAGAGGAGAGTGCTTTGCCAGGTCTCTGCTGCCTCCTGCCACCCGCTGCTCCTTCCTCTGCCGGTGGTCTCCTCTTTAACCTGTAAATGAGCAGCCACAGCTGGTTAACTCTTGTTGCAGCGCAGCACTGGGCTCTGCCCTGCTGCTCCAGAAATGGTCAGTAAAGCAATAAGAGGTAAGGGAGGAGCTGATTTTGGAACGTATCTCATACAAGAGAGCATGGCATTGCTGAGACTTAAACTGCTCTTTGGCTCTTCCACCTGTTCGGTGTTACAGACAGAAACCTGTCTGTGGTGGTCACCAAGGTCAGCCATCTCTGAGCCAGCTTAACCATGGGGCAGGTCAATTTTGTGACAGTGCAGAGAAGAATGTGTTCATGTGTCTCAGGAGGGTATACAAGGTTTTGCCCTAGTATTTCCTGCCCTCTCTCACGTGTCAAAATCGCAGGATGCTGAGGAAAGGCTAAATGGTTGTGCAGTGAGCCAGCCTGCCTTTCTTGTGCCTGTCTGTAAGCCCAGGAAAACTCCAGCCCCTCCTGGTTTTTTTCCATTGCTTTTTGGACAGCACTAAGGTGGTTTTACTGCTGCAATTCAGTAAACGTCCCTATACAGAGATTTTTCACATTTTCATCCCGTCAGAAGTGGTGTTTCTGCTTTGCTCACTTCCCACGGAGGTGCTACACACCATCCTTGCACACTACTTTTGTACAAAGGCAATTAGTTCTTTTGTTGTTTCTCATCCAGACTGCTGTGACTAAAGTATGCTCCTAAAATACATTGGCCTTTCAGTTGCAAGAGGAAAATGGAAACAATTTTATTAACATTTGATTGGATAATTGAGTGAATTTTCTGAGATATGAAATTATACCCCCTCTCCTACAGGCAAGGTGCTGGTAATCAATGGGAGCTTTTGTCCTTTCTGTCATTCAGTGGTTTTGTTTCTACCTCCTGGTAACATAGGTTGGTTTAACCTCCTTCCTTCTACAGAGGCCTGAAGTAGTGTTGTCCTTAGGTGAATGATATTTTGATGTAAATCTCTATGTGGTGAGGAAAAGAGGACTTGTCCACCTGCTAGGGCCCCCTTAAAATCTGCTGAGCTTTAGTACAAGTGTCAGAAACTCTGTTGTTAGAAGAAGATGAAATAACAAACTAGATTCCTTTCTTGATCATCTAATCCGTATATGAGAGTGGGAATATGAAGCCAGAGTAAAGCTAAGATCTTCTTTTGCATCACTGGAAAAAAATTTCAGGACATCATGTAGATACTATAAAGAAGTGTTTTCTGTTTTTCATTGTGCATTATGTTTCTTTAATGAAAAAGCTGAGGAAATGTGTATTAGTTTAAGGCAAAATAGCTCTAAAATGTTGGCAATTTAAATACTGGAGGAAAGGTTTTGAAATGGGATAAAATAATATAAATAAAATTCTGCATCTATCTCAAGAGTTCTCTGACAAAAATGACACATGAACATTGGTGCTAGAAACAGCAGTAGCAATGTCAACTGATCTTTTTTTACTACTTTTTTTTTAACCCTTGTAATAAAGTTCAAAATTTTAAGTTACTGTGGAATAAGGACAATGAATCATGCTGATGTTGGTCTGTGTACTTTGGCTAGGAGGTGTGAATGCTGTAACAGACTGCACCAGTCTCCACTGGTACTTCAAAGCATTCGCTGTGTATGTACATCACGTAAACTTTTGTAATGCTTAGTTGCTTGAATGAACTAAGATGACTGATTTATTCTCTCTAAAAAACCCCCAATCTTTTACTTAAAGCTGCAAAACCTTCTGCTGTGGCTCAAGTTCCCTGACTGCAAGTTCTTACTCATAACTGGTGTAGCTTACTGCTCCTGTTGCTTGTGTTGGAGATTTTTGAACCCCTGCCTTTGGATAAGAGCAGGCTGGCTTTAAATTCCTCAGTCCTGCACATCAGACTGAAGGAGTTATTTTTAACCTGCCTTGACCTCTGCCTGAGCAAGAATAAAATAGGGATTGGGCAGAATATGACACAAATCAATAGGTTATCCCAACAGATGTGATCTTTGGCACCGTTTTGCCTTGGACACTTGCCGCAGTAACAAAGATAAATGGTGATTTGTTAACATTGTGATCTAGGGACTGGGTGGCTCAGTGGATCGTGTGGTGGCCTCTGACCTCTGGGTCTCCAGGCTCTGAACATCAAGATGAAATTTCGTTCTGATCACAAGAAAGGGAAAAACAAGTCCACAAGGGTTGGGTGATTTTGGTTCAGTGCTAATTGCAGTGCTCCACAAAACAATCCAACAAGGACTGCATAGACAATACCTCCTGGCAAAAAGGAGTATGAGAGACAGAATGAGAACTGTAGTGATAGAGATCTAGTGATCAGTTACTGCAGGCTAGGACTTGCAGTGCTGTTATGGAGTGACACTGGAGCACTCGGATCTACTTTGTCTCTTAGCCTACCTATCAAAGAGGACTTGCACTGGGGAGGATTTGTGGTGGCTTTCAGTAAAAGAGAAATTGATTTTATGAAAGCAACTTCCCTTTCATTTTCTGGGACAGTTTCTGCATGTCTTTTGATCCCTGGGTGATTACTGAAGGATAGCAATGTGGGTTTTTTTGGGAGCTGAGCTATTGGAAACAGCAGATACAACTGGGATAGCTGTGAGCCACTGACCTTGTGTGATCTGTTCCATATCTTCACAGAGTCCTGTTGCAGGTCCTCTGTAGATAGCCGACTTCTAATATGTTCTCAGATGTGCTCAGTTTGTCTTGCTTCAGCAGTCCATGGTGGTGGATTCTCCTCAGGGGGAAAATAAATTCCTGCAACAGAATTTCTTCCAAGATGTGTGCCAGGATTGGTAAGCAGTGTTTGAAGACAATTCCATGTTGTAGCTAATCTCGTGTAAACAGGCATAAGGCATAGTGTGTTCTTGCCTTCCTTGGCTGGTGTGTAATTCCCTTTGCCATGAGGAGGCAGTGTGGCAGTATCTTGTTCTGAAGCTGACCACCTCAACTTCAACTTTTTGGCTCTGCATGTCCTTCGCTGGTATCCTTCTCTCAGGTGTTTTACTCTGGTAAGTACATCCTCTTACTCTTGAACAATCAAGGGGACAAAAAGATTGTGCCTGCTGAGGGCAAGGGTTGTAGTAACTGCTGTACTGATGTACACAAGATGCTTATATATAGCTCTGAATCTTTCCCATGTTGTAGATCAACTGTTACATGAGAGCTTATGTTGTGGCTGGGACTCCCAAGGCTACCTATGTGACAATCCTCTGTGGCATCAGTCCCACTTTGTACTTTATGCTGAGTTGTGCATTGCTGGGTTATAGAGAGTAGTGTGAATCATGTCATCCTCATTTTTTGTTATACCTATAACAACAAGTTGGAATTGCATTGGGCCAGTGCAAGCTTCTGATAGTATCTCTCTTTAGGGCTATCTTAACACTGATGATTGCTCTTGAATCTCAAATGGGGGGCCAGTTTTTAATCCATACATTGCATACCCTTTGGCTTTCTCACAGCACATGTTTGTTACTTGAGGTGTCACAGGAGGAAGTTTGAGCCAAAGAATGTTGTCCTTCATGTTCCTCTCCTCATGAGCAGGTGATAATGGGAAAGTCTGGTTCCTGAAAACTTTGCCCAGTCTTCCTTGCCCCAAACCAAGGCACATCTCTGTATCCTGTCCACATACCTGTTCTGACTCACACTACCCCAAGCTCCTCATGGCACTTGGTGGAGGCCCCATCCCTAGGGACATTCAAGATGTCCTCTAGATGAAGCTCTGAGTAGCTTGATCTAGTCTAGATAGAGGTGTCCTTGCTTATGGCGAGGGGGTTGGACTAGATGACCTTTGGAGGTCCCTTCCAGCCCAGACATTCTATGATTCTCCAGAGACAGGGGCTGCAGCCTACCTGTAAGCAGGAACAGAGCTTGTAGCCCCTAGCTCTATCTCTCTCCTTTCCATGGGGACACGTCTCCCTGCTGTTCTTGCCTGTCAGTCCTTGGGCAGGGGTCTGTGTCCCTCCCACCTGCAGCCCAGCCCAGAGCTTGCCCTGGCTCCTGGGTATGCAGACCAGAGTGCAATGGGTGGACTGAGTGACAGCAGCATGTCCAGGTCTCCCTGCAGCCAGCATGCCACTGTCATTGGACTGCCACTACTGCCTCCTTCACGCCCCCTGCTTCTTTGCTATATACAGAGTACATTTGGGGCTGAGCTTGCTTTGTGCACTGGACAGGGGCAGTAGGGTGGTTTGTGGGCCAGGAATGTGTTAGTGCATGCACACTAGGTGTGAAATGAGCCTAAACTGGCTATGGGTGTAGCCTTACTCTGGATGTCCAGGTATGCTGCACTAGCACTGCTGTCTTTACCTACCAGTCATCCTGTTGTTAAAAGAGGAAAAAAAAAAAAAAAAAAAGGAGATGGAGAGAGAGAAGGTAGCAGCCTAACAAGACCTACTTTCCACTATATTTTTAGCTTGTGATTTTATTTTTCCCATTATATTTCAGGATTAACTGTTTCATTGTTTTGTCCAGGCTGAGTTCAAATTTAACTGATCTAGAATTTACTGCCAACATCCCTACTGTCCTTCTCAAATTACAGGAATATCACTATCCTTGCTTCAGTCATTGCCTGAGTTTTGCATTGTTCTTTTTTTTTTTTAAAAAAAAGATGTTAAATGACATCATTGGTGAGTTCTTTGGAGGCCTTTTGAGTTATTCCAATGGGAGGTTTTTACTTTTAACAGATATTTTCTTATGTTCCCTTGATTGTAAAGAACAAAGGATCTCCTCCATTATAAAATATATGGGATGAGCCATCCTGTGTACTCCTTGATTTAGAAATAACTACTAGCCACAGATTTCTGCAATCTCTCCAACTATCTAGGCCTGGAGAAGGACATAATTCCCATCCTAATGTTTAGTTTTATGAGGAGACAGCTCTATGTGTGTGTTACTGGGAAATAACATTTTTTAAAGATGTGGAAACTGAGGGGCAATAAACTGCCCCAGCTTCTTTGTGATGCAGCTCTGCTCAGAGCCCACTTTAGTTTGCTTCCATGGACATAGCTTTGCACATTTGTTGGTAAAAATAGTCTTTTAGGGGTTTTCTTCTAAATGATTTTTATTCTTATGCAGAGACATAGTGGAGAAGTTGGTACTTCTACAGCACAGTCCATTCAGAGGACTCTGCTTTTGATGGCAGACTGGTCAGTGGTACCTCTGAGAAGCCATGAGCCATTCCCTCACTGGTACTCAAAAAAATGGTCGTACTTTGATGGGTCTGTCAGTGGCCAGGGTCAGGCCTTCACCTTAGAGTGCATGCAATTGCTGTTTTCCTCTCTCAGGAGCCCTGGCCCATCTATTCCATACGTGTTATGAGGAGAGCTGTTGTGCAGAGGCAGTTATTGCAGAGCGGGGAGGAAGTGGTAGCCAGGTCCTGCCATTTCTGTACCTGCTCCTTCTACTCCAGAAATACCTCTGCAAGAGATGAATGTCTTCTGCATTCTGTAGAATCATTGAATTACGGAACAATTTGTGTTGGAAAGGATGTCAGGTCATATCTGGTGGAGTCCCTTGCTTTAATCAGGGTCAACACTGAATTCAGACTTGATTGCTCAGGACTTCATTCAGTTACATCTTGAAGGCCTCCAAAAAATGATGGTTGCACAGCCTGTCTGTGCAGCATGATCCAGTGCTTGACTGTTCTCATGCTGGAAAAGGTTCTCCTTCTATCCAGTCTGAACCTATCTTGCTTCCACTTGTATCTGTTGTGTACTGGCAACCATGATCCACTGTAAAGAGCCTGTCTCTGTCTTCTTCATAAGAGCCTTATGGAAAGTCTGCTGTTTGGTCCCTCTAAAACCTTCCCTTCTCCAGACTAAGGAAGCCCAGTTCCCTCAGTCTGTCCTCACAGGGCAAATTTCCAGCCTGCTGACCACTTTGCACACCGTCCATTCAATGTGCACCAGTTTACTAATCTCTTTCTTGTACTGGGGACCCAAATCTGGACAATGTATTCTAGGTAGAGTTTGACAAATGCCAGGTGAAGTGGAGAAACTACATCCCTTGACCTACTGGCTACAGTCCTGTGAATACAGCTCGGGACACTGTTGGCTATTTTTGCTGCCAGGGCATACTGCTGGCTTATGTTCAGCTTACCACCTGGTAGGCCCACAGGTCCTCTTCAGCTGAGCTGCCACCCAGGCAGGCAGACCCTAGTACACACTGTCACAACGGATTATTTCTTTCAAAGTATAGGACCTTTGCATTTGCCCTTGGTGATTTTCATAAGCTTCATGTTAGCCCAGTTCCTGCAGTCTGCCTAGGCTGTGCTGGATGGCACCCCTGCCTTGAGCATATCAACTGGTTCCCCACAGTTTGGTGTCAAGGGCAAACTTGACAAGAGTGAGCTTTGTTGCAGCCTCTAGGTCACTGATACAGATGTTAAAGGGGACAGATCCTGAATACATCTTGTTTCTGACTTCTAGGTAGTATGTAAACATTGCCCTCTGAGCCTGATAATTCAATCAGTTTTTAATCCATCTGATAGTCCACGCATAATAGTTTTATATCAAACTTGAGACATTCTGGGAAACAGTGTTGAATGCTTTGCTGAAGTCAAGGTAAATGTCTTCTGTGTCTCTCTTTCTGTCCATAAGTCCCAGCATTTTATTGTAGAAAAGAATCAGGTTGGTCAGGCATGATTTATCCTTGGAATATCTGCACTGACTGTTCCAAATCATCATCCTCTTCTTCGTGTGCTCAAAATACATTCTAAGGGGACTCACTACATCATTCTCCCAAGGACACAAGTGAGACTGCTTGGCCCTATTTATTGGATTTTGGACCTCTTTTGAAAACGGATCAGAGGAAGTTATAGGTCAGAGAGAAACCCATAGTCCGTGAAGTCAGATACCTTCTGCTGCTAACCCTTAGCTCATAGCCAGCACAGAGTATCTGCGAGTGTGCATGGGTGTGGTGAGGGAGCTTTCTGACTGCTTCAGATTTGCTACCAAGGGACACGAGAAGCCAGGAAAGAAGGGCTAAGATGCAGGTTGGAGTAGACGTGGGATCTCAGAGGTGGGTTTTAATTGACATGGAGGTGCTAGTGGAGAGGTGGAGTGGACCAAGAGGCAGAGTAACTCAGCTGCAATGCTGAAGTGGAGAGAGCTCATCACAGGCAAGCAAGTCCTAGGAGAGCATGGTGGGCAGAGCATGTGGTTTTCTCATGAGCTGTCCTTTAATCAATGACTGATGAAATTGAAGGTGTGCTACTTGCTCCCTGATCACAGGCTCTGGGTGAGTAAATTTATTTCACGGAAATGAAGATCTCTGAGGGATTAAATTCAGGGGCCTTAAAGCCCTCTCCCTCCATCTCCATGCAGTGTGACTGCCTCTCACTGACGTCTGCTTTCACGCTTGGGCATCTGCCCTCATGCTGTCTGCTCTCAACCCCTCCCCTTCCTTAAGGAGGAGAATGGACCTCTACTCCAACCCTGTCAAATGTCATGCACGTTGGAAGGATATACTGATCCTGCCCTTTTACTTCAGAGAAGTTCAAATAAAAATAAATGCATCTTTTTTTTGCAAGCCTTGGAGTGAGAGAGCTGGAGCAATGGTCTCATTCCTCTCAAGGTGTACCTGTCAGCATTGTGATTAGTGATCCACAGGCAGCTTACATACAGCAGTTGTAATCAAAGCTGCAAAGTTCCTCTGTATGTTGAGAGCTTTCTGTGACTGCTTCCTTCTTGCAAGGAGTCTAGAGAGATAATTCCCTTGTTGGCAGGCCAGGAAGAAGGGAGATAAGGCTGAGAGAAGGGAAGAGGTGGCCACTGGGAGCACCTCTTTTGATCTGCTGCTGGCCTCAGGGCAAGAGGACAGGTTTCAGACCAGTATCAGATGTTGGTTTGTTTTTGTCAGCGGACCTTCAGTGGCCTCAGGTAAGAGAAGCAGCTTTACTGAGAAGCTGTCCTATTCCTACTGCTTTCCCAGAGTGCTCCGTCTTCTAAATGGGGATATTTGCAGTGAGAGGCTTTCTACGGCAGAATGTGACTCTTGTGTCCACTGGCATGCCTGCATGTGGAAAAGCAAGTACTTTCAGCTACTGCAGGTACTTTTATTCAAATTCTTCACTCTTCAGCATGTATCTTTGTTTTCCCTTCTTCTAGCTTTTGTGTAAGAGAACATCCACAGGAGAAATGTGCTTAAGCGAGGGTAGTGGTAAGGGATAGGGATAGCTGATCGGGATGGTGGAAGCACTGGGGTTCTTGCAGTGGAGATTTCTCCTTGGAAACTGTGGTGGGAAAGAGAAAGGAATCATGTCGAACTCTAGAGAGCAGCTAATGGAATCAGTAAAGACAGTATGAAGAGCAAACCAGGTTGGGCAACTGCTCTTTCAGTTGCTGCTGATGATCATCTCACGTTTTCTTTGTCTGATATTTTACGTGCATCTGAGTGCTGGTGAAGCATTAGATTCTGCCTTATGAAATCCAATGAGCAATGTGTGTTTGTTCTCCAGATAGAAGCACGACTGGGAACTTAGAACTGGTCAAAGTATGATGATGATTGTAAAAGAATCATACAAGCTTGAGACAGAAAGATCTGGTGTTCACCACTGAAAACTTGGTGTTTAATAGCCTAAAATGGCCAGCAAGGTGGGCAGGGATAAGCATTCAGACTGGTATGATTAATCCTTTTCATTAGATATACGGAAGAGGAGGTAAACAGACCATTAATTAAATCTGCAAAGCATACTACAGTGGGAGCACTGTAACCAGTGACTGCAGTGAGGAGATGCAAAGGAGTCTGAAATTAGAAACAAAGGTAAGAAATGAAGGTCCCTGCTGCTAGGATGTGCAAGTAAAGAAAACTCCATGGAACGTGATATGTGGAGAGGAGAAATGGAAAAGACAATAGTGTCAGAAGGAGATGCAGCCATGTGAGGGTATTCATTTAATGTCTGGAGGTTGGTAAGTTGCTGTCCACTGGAGGAATCCTTAAGACTGTGCTTCTTGGAGAGAGAAATGAGGCTGACTCATTGTTTATGGAAGTCAATGGAAAGCCTCCCAGAGGCTTCAGTGAGGTTTGGTTATGGTCTGTAGACTTTGAGTGCTGATGGATGAGCTAGTGGGATAGTAGTCAGAAGCACCCAGCTAAGTCAGTGGGCATGCTTTGGATCAGAGGACACATGTCCTCTGTAAGGAGCAACAACTTCAGGATGTCCACAGGGCGATGTAGGTAATCGCTGTCAGAAGGGACCTGAATGGGGGACAAGGATGGGACCACGAGGATTTTGCTGCAGTGCCAGGAGGAGGAGAATGACAAAGGAGGAAATGAGTGAAATCAATAACCAAATGCACTAGAACCAACTTGCTCTGGCCTTCTCCAGTGCTCCCCTCCCAGCACCTCCAGAGAGCTGCTCAAGCATGGCCTCCAGGTCAACACTGTCTCTAAGGAAACTTCTTGTGGAGAAACAGAGGAGCAGGGAAGTATTGAGAATGATGCCAGGGTCTTGTTAATCTGAGTAAGCCACAATTAGGCCTGGGAGTCCCAGGCTTTTGTTGTGGCACTGGGGTCTCATTTTCTGTCTTTTACCTATTTAGCATTTGAGAGACAAGAGGGAGCAGTAGGGCTCCTGGAAGTTTACATTCACCCTTTGTCTTGTTAAGGAATCTGCCTCCTTGTCAGCCTAGATTGTGTTGGGACATTGCTGCAGGTTGTTATTCCTTATGCCTCTGACATTCCTGTTCAGCTGAGATATGTGGTAAACATGCCCCTACATCCCCCACCAGCTGCAGGTGGTAGCTCTGGACAGTGAGGTGATGTGAGAGGACTCTGAAAATCCATCCCTTGAAGGGCAGTTCTGCACGTCTCCCTCATGGCTGGGTACCTTGATTGCCATGCTACTCTGTGAGGGGGCTTTCCAGCGGGCAGGGTCATGGATGCCCCCTGAAGTGCTCACAGAAGTGATGAAGTTTCTACACAGCCTTTGCAGTGCTCAGGTGAGGCTGGCAGAGGCTGAGGGGAAATGAATGAACTTTCCTCAGGGTGAGTTGTACTGTGCATTTCACCAGTGTGGAGAGGTTCTGCTGTGCCTATCCCATCCTCAGTGGAGCAGGGAGCAGTGAGAAGGTTAGAGGGAATAGGTATTAAAACTGTTCTGTAGGAGGAGCAAGAACCACTTCTACAACAAACTCTGAATGAGGTATTGCTACTCAGTTCAGTCTGTATTTAGACTGGCTGTCAAATACTGGAGCTGTTACATCGTGTGGGAAATGCTGTGTGTGCAAGAAGGGGGATTTCAGAAGCAGTAAGTTGCCAGTCTGTAAAGGTCTTGGAAGAGGGAGGGAGAGCTGGGAAATACAACAAGAGAAGGAAGCTTATCATTTTACCCTTTGATGGCTTTTTATACCCTGCAGTGTTTTCCAGCCTGACCTCTGCAAGCTGGGTTCACAAGGCAAGCACAGTTGTTCTGCTTCTGGGTAACATGGCAGACTTATCTTCCTGTAGCTTCTGGTGTCCACACCTATCTCCTCATCTAGAGAGGCAGAGGAGGGAGGTTTGGAGAGAAGAAGGTGAAGGGAAGTTACACTGAAAGGAGCCATCCAGCACTTGAAGTAGAGCTAGGCAGGGTGACGTGTAGAAATGTAGAATTTATCACACCTGTTTGCACCAATTATCTCCCTGCTCCTGAGTCCTGTTTCCTAAAGTGGTTGATGCTTCAGAAGAGTCAAGTTTGGAGATAAGGGTTTTTTTTCTCTTTCTGCTGGTTTGAGGTTGGCCTCAGATTCCAATTTTGGATATTCTTCACCTTTTCTCCAAGCAGGTAGATCTAGCTACTGGTGCCTTGGCAAGCTTAGGGGAGAGTTCTGTACAGTTCTCAACTCTTTTGTAGGAACTTGAGCTATAGAAACAGCTATAGTGTCAGTACACAAAGCCTGAAGACAAATCGGGCACTTAGGCCAAGGAGTTGCTGCCCAGTTTGTGCATAAAGCCTGTGTGAGGCTCCCTCAGCTGGCATCCAGTCACTGATGTGGGCCTGGGTGCATCATTATTTCCTGATGTTCAGAGTAGTACCGGTTTATGAGTTTCAAATGAATCTCTGACAGTCTTGATTATGATAACTTTATGGGAGGAGGTAGATTGTCCCAAACTACTATGAGGTCCTTGCAACAGATTTTGGTTGTTGTCAGTGAGAGAATAAAGGACTGGAAAGCCTGTACAGATGACATCGTAATTCATATGCCTGTCTGATCCTATTTTTAATCATGCTTATTCTGTATCTTCAGTGCTACCTGGTGGGAATAAGTCCCATGAGTTAATGTAGCTTTGTATATTCTTCAGGCATCTTTCTCTCCCAGCTTTGCAGTCCTGTTCCTGCTCTCTTCCAGAAAATACTCAGTGTTAACTGACTGTAGTAGCTCTCTCTGAGGGCATGGTTCTCTTGTGCTCATTATGGTAGTATCTAAGGAAGGAAAAGGGAGGACAGAGACTTCTGCCCTAAGAGATTCCTCTGGCGTACAGAGATGGTGCTACTGTAGAGCACAGAACATAGGGACAAAAATTGTTGTCCCTTATCACATAGTATTTCCTTCCTGGTGTATCTGAATGACTCCTTTTTTCTTTTTTCCCCTGCTTGTTTTTCTAACTTGCCACAACTGTAGAGTGAAAGGTCATTTCCATTGAACTGTCTATGTTTCCTGTATTCATTTGGCAATTCCAGCCCTGTGGAAGTGCTGTCTGAAGGCAGTCTGCATTGCCTGACTTTGGCTGACACTGGATTTCACCCACAATTGCCTGCTTTTCTATGCAGCTTTGTCATTCTGAGGTTCTTCTCAGTCCACTTTTGCCTTGATTAGTTTAAAGGAGGCTGTCATCTGCAGTTTTTCTACTGCCTTGTTCTCCATTTGCGAGTCACTCATAATATAACCAAGTAGTCCTAGCATAGACCCTGGTGACTGAGCTTTTGACCTGATCTTCTGCTAAAGATTAACTGTTCATTCTTTACTAACATCTCCAGTTTCATTCAGTTTCTCATTTGTGACAGAACTTTCACTAAACAGAGGCTGGTTTTCCAAGAAGGTATCTGTAAAAAAGCATTACCTAAAGGTCTGTCTTGTCAGTTGGTTACCTTGCCAAGCTGTTTCAGAGGTGCCTTGAAAGAAGTCCACTAAGCAAAGGACCAGCTCTTGTTCCAGAGTGAGTGCACTGGCTTAAGTCTTAGCTGTAACATAAACTATTCTTAGTCTAAGAATAGTTTATGTACAGTTATGTATAGTTTATAGAGTTGTAATTAATTAAGCTCATTATTATAACTCCAGCTTGCACGGGTATAGAGATTGAGCCTTTGAGTGAGGGAACTGGGGACATTCCCTTCAGCATGGAGTTTTATTCTTCCCTCACATCCGCCATGGATGAGCTCAGTCTTTTGTAGAGGGGACCCACCCAGGCACTCACTGGGAAGGCTGTGACATACTGGGAGGAGGCATATTCTTCTCGAGCATCAAGTCATGTTTAGGTGCCCTGACTCCAGCCATGGGGGAGTCAAAAGCTACTACAGGGGTAGCATGGAAAGGAAGCAGAAAATTGTTAGATGGTTATTGAAGATAATTGCCTTTGCACTCTTTCACTGTGAGCAGTCTCCTTTGGGCTAACTTCTTAGAGAGGGAAATGAGCACTGAGGATTTAGTAAGAAGCTGGTTATATGGGATGTTTCACCCCTGAGAAGGCACGGTGGAACTGAGGCTTCTCCAGGACTTGTGGAGATGCACCTGGCGTATCCCATTGTCCAATTCTTGACTCTCCCCTCGTTCTGGCGTTCCTGGTTCCCTGCAGTACCCAACCTTACAATACTGCTGCTATTCTCTGCTCGTTGGCATGTGCTTCCCAGGTGCTCCGACCCTCCTGCTTCTGAGGCTGACCCTGTGATGACAGCTGCCTGGCTGCCTATCAAAGGCTCCATTTAGAGCTAGCCCAAGAAGCAGACAGAAAGCTGCAGTGTTAGACCCCGAAATCTGACACAGTGTGGTTTGCCCACTTTTCAGTGGGTCCTTGACAGCCTTTCAGCTCGTGTCTTTCAGCCCCCCTGCCAGGCACACAAGTTCACTTCCATCTTGGAAGAAGGGGAGAGAGAAGTGACATTTCACTGAGTGGTGGGCACGCCAGGGGATGTAGGCAGATAAGGGAGGATCACAGAAGCAGCTGAAATCCCCAGCGGATATTGCGTTGCTGGCTGGATTGACAGGTTAAAAGTATTGCTGGGACAAGTCTCCCTGCTCCCTCTGTCCCAGAGGACTGTGCAGTGAGAACAGCACTCAGTCCTAATGAATCTTGGCCTACACTGGGACCAGTTCTGCCATAGCCTGGCACGAGGACATCCATGGGGAATTTGTTTCCAACTTTCAACAGGAACTACCCATAGAAGGGCTTTTAAAATAAATAAATTCACTTAGCAAACGGCGGCAGTAAATGAACAGAAACACTGATGTGGCCAAGGATGAAATATTAGCATTTTTCAAATCCGTTTAGTGAAGACAGCCCCTGGGCACTGGTTCAGGTCCTTGTGTTAGCAGGCTGTTTGCAAAGCACTAAGCTAACTTACAGCCAAAACCTGTCAGCTTCTTCCTGGAGCTCAGGAGGGCAAAATTCGTCTTAGTTGACAAACTAAGTCTGGTCTAAAAACATAATACTTCTGCATTACTTTCAACCCAGAGTACTTATAAGACATCAATCAGAGCACAAGCTTCAGGCAGTGGTTTGGTCACTCCAGAGTGCAGCAGGGAAAGGAACAGTTTTCTTCAAGCCCTGCAAAAATGCTACATAGGCAACAGCAAACCAAGGTGACTTGTTCAAAGGGCACCAGCTGAGTGACCACAGATGATTGTGATGTATTGAAAGGACTCCCTGTTGCAGCACAGCAGGCTCAAGCCGTGGTGGCTTGGAGAACGTCCCTGCGCAGTTAGGAACTGCTTCCTGCCCATGGCTGAGTTTACTGGGGAAGTGATTTGTCCAAATGCTTATCTAGCCTTGGCTGGTTCAACAGCTCTTGTGGGTTGTAGCACAGGTGGTAATGGCTGGAAGCTACTGTCTAGCAGAAGTTTTCCACTCTTGGAAAGATGTGACTATATCCTTGGTTAAGGAGAAAGTTTCACAGGGAACCTTTTCTTTGAGGTTGCTTGATCCAACCTTATCTCCACCAGTAAAGCTGTGCCAGCTGTGTGTTTTGAGTAGTAGTTTCAGCCCAGCACCCACTAGTGACAATCCTATGTGCAGAAGCTAAGGCTAGGGCTCCTGGCCTGTGGAAAGGGGTGTCAACCCTCAGGAAATGGATGTCAGAGTAGGATGAAGGTCTTCCTGAGGAACTTCTATGTGCAGTCATTGTGGAAACACTGGCTGAATGACCAGTGTGTGGCCCAAGCTGTTACCTGTAGGTCCCAAACCAGGACACTCTCCCAGGCAGGTGAGGGACCCCAGGAGAGAGGAAGAGTGCTGGGAGATGCCAGTGGGAATCAGTCCTGCTGGGTCAGCAGAAATGAGCTAAGGCAATACACTAGTCAGTGACTGGCCCGGGGACCACAGGGCTGTGAGGAGGGTGCCTGAGGCCCAGCAGGTTGCAAGGGCAAGGTGAGGGGCACTCACAGTGCCTGAGGGTGCAGTGCTAGGGAGATGGGCGACATCGCAGTGGACAGAGGCGCACTTTCATCCTGCAGCCAGTGGGGAAATGGCACTGAGGACTACTGCATGCCCTGCTTGCTAACCTCCCACACCACTCTCTGTTCCTTGCCCACTCCTATACATGGCAGATGGAGGCACTGCTTTTGTTTTATGCTGTGATCTGTGTCCTTTCTCACGGGTACTGTGACTCTGCAGTACCTCCTGCCTGTTGTTAATGCCCAGACTATGCAGCCCCAATATCTAGCGTGTACTGTCCACTTCCTTGCCCCTGTTGTGCAACCACAGTCCCATTCTGCAGCCCTGTTGGTCTGCTCTGGATGCAGCAGTGCCCCTTGCAGTCCCAACTGAGAGGTTAATCAAGACCTACTGCCTGAGTTACCTTTTAGCTTTTATAAGCCAAAAAAAATACAAACAGCATGTAAGCAGCATTTATTACCTTGCATGCCTTCAGCTGCTTATTGGATACACAACCCCCTCCCTCCAGCATCTCTCTCTTTCTTAATATGTTTTTTTTTAATTTGTTTTGATGAATGAGTGACAACCCTGACACCCGATTCGCTGAGATTAATAGAAACGACACAATATTTACGTCGCGCCGACGAGCAATTATCCTGCCATCTATCTTTGAGATTATCTTTCTGATTGAAAACTACTCATCCATGTAATCGGAATTATTTGGAATTAGAAGGGAATTTATGGCCCCTCTCACTCTCTCTCCTATTTGCTTCTGTCTCCATCCTTCTTCCCCTTCCTTTAGGAGGGATCCTTTCTTCTTTCGTTCCTTCCATCCTTCCTCTTTTCAGCCTTCTGGCTGGAAACATGTACTTCACTGTACAAGGCTTTGCTGCACAAGCATGGCTGTTTGTGGAGACTGGGGAGACAGGGCAAGTCTGTGGCCAGGCAGGCACTGGGGACAGTGGAGATGTAGTGAGGCTTGCGGAACAGCTGGGGGATAAAAGGCTCTTCAGAAGAAGGCTGGCGTGGGAAATGGACATGTGGAGTACTTGGTGCAGTGGAGGCTGCGCAGGCCGTGCTGCAGTGACAGAGTCAGTGGAGCCATCTCACCTCCCTTCTTTATCCTGTTTCACTGTTACTTCCTTATTACTCTGCCTTGAAGATGCCTTTCACTGGTCCACTGCTTACTAAATGTGCTCCTTGTGCATTTATTTTATCTAAGTGCTTATCTGAAAGTATTTTTCCAGCTCACTCTGTACAGGAGAAGGACCAATGCTTATAGGCCACCTCTTGTTTGCTGTGAACCTCTCTGTGGCTGCTGGCGGTGTTTCTGCTGCTTCAGCAGTCCCTGGAGACAGCCTGCTGTCCTCCAAATGCAGGCGTGGGTCTGGCAGTCTCACTTCAATACTGGTGTCCCCTAACACAGTGCTGCTGTACAGGGCTTCTAGGAAACACTCTTGCTTGTTGTCACAGCTTTCAGGAGCTGGTAGGTGGTACAGGACCACTATTGTTTTTTCTCACTGGGAAGTGCTTTGTCTTTGGTATTTTTTTCAGAAGCATCAGTGTTTCCCACACTTTTATTTATTTGTTTTTCATTCTTTTGCTGGACTGTGATGCAGAAGAATCAACTAGTCATGTTGGCTCAAGTCACCTCTAGAGGTACAACTTGCTTTTCGGTGATTCCAAGATGACATAGTAAAATTCACACGTGCTCCCTCTCTTCTCTGGAAGCCCATCTTTGAACACAGTCCTTAGTGAAGCATTTCCTACCTTTCCCTTCTCCTGTATGAAGACAGGAGTTAGTGGGACTATCTTACTGCATGTAGAAAAAAAAAAAATCTGTACTCTAGATCAGTCACCCCAAGAACTACTCCTCTGTAGACACTTGAAAAACAATGCTTGATTTATTTTTTTTTAACAAGTGGTTGTGGCAGAAACAGGGAGAGTGAAATGGATGTCTGGGGATGTCAAGCAGCAGAGACATTTTAAGTGGATCTGGTAGCATCTGTGTCCTTTGAGAATCACAGCGTGGAAAGGACCTTAGCTCACATGAATCCCGCTGTAGAACAGAGAAGGCAAGCAATGTAGCTTTGTGAGCAAGAAAAGAGACACACAGGCTGAGTGCTAAAGGAATTCAGCCTGAACTCAATTGCAAAGGTTCCAGCTAACATACAAGCCAGGCTAACACAGATGTTTGATATGAAGAGCAGTGTAAACAGTTAATGACACAAGGATTTGGAAAAGGAAATGTGCTTTGAGGTACAATTGCTCTGTCAGCTCGAGAGAGTTAGGCCCAGATGGGAATCCCAGATCCTTCCGCCCAGAAATACCCAATGTTGTTATTAATTAGTATGGAAATATTTTCCTTTCTTGAGAGAGGACTGTTGAATTGCCAGTGGGATACTAGGGGGATGGGTGTGTGCGTGTGTGGGGTAGGCTATCAAGGAACTATTAATTAGGTTACTTCCCACTGCTGTTGACATGCTGGGGAAGGGGGTTTGTTTGTGGGCCAAAATAACAAGGAAGGGAAATGGAAAGACTAGGAATGAGAATGGAAAGCATGAGGAAAAAAAAAAGCAGTTGTGTAGGACAAAGCACACAGGCTGAAAGATGAGGTATGTGTAAAAAGACATTCCTAAGATTCCAGAAGCAGAAGATGAGAGAAACCAGGATATGGTTAGAACCAAAGGGGAAACTGCTTTGGGACAGCAGCATTGCAGGTTGGACACAGCCACACTCAAGGACTGACTGATCCTCTCCTGCCTTGTCACTGGTTTTGTTGTTCATACTTCCACAAACTTGGCACCAAAACCTCCTCATGTCAGAGTAGTGATATTTTATGCCAACTGTCACTATGAAACAGGAGAGGATTTGGATGAGAAACTTCGGTTGTAGGTTACCTTCCTTTGCTGGCTAGGTCTCTTGCCCCTTCCTTTGGAATGAGATCTTTATCAGTTTTGATGAATAATCATAAAAATACTAATTGGAATTTTTGCTTGGCTTCTTATATAATACTTCCACCACTTACTACTATCAAGGTCTCCTTGTGGTCTCCATCTCTGTACTTCTGGTGATAGTGTGTACAGCCCTGAGAGACCCCAAACACAAAAACCAGCATGAACAGATAGCATAGCCCTGTACCTAAGGAGTAGGTGCTGCATTCACAGTTCTGAGAGACTACCAGCACAAGAAAGAGACAAGGAATGTGTGTGGCAGCGTGAGTTAGAACAAGCGAAGGATCTATTCACAGCAGGGAAAGAAAACCGAGCAAGTGGGTTACCTAAAAATATCAGTGCAGGCTCCAGGCTCCCTTGCAGAGGGAAGAAATCAGTGCAGTTGTGATTATTCAGAGAAAGTGTTTTGGGTTTGCAAAGGGGGAGGAGTGGAGTGATAAGACAAAGACACAGCATTGATACTTCACACGGGACAACACAATCCAGACCTGTTTATCCTGGGATCTGACTCTAGAGAACATAGCTGTCTGCTGCATTTTCTTCCAAGAAACACATCTACTAGGAAGTTGGATTCTGAGCATGCAGAAGACCAACTCAGCCTCCTTGGAGTAATACAGCACAGAAGGAAAAAAAAAGCTATCCAGGTTGCAGCCTGCTGTCATCACTTCAGTTCCTCAAGTTCCCTAAGAGATCCAGAGTGAGCAGGGGTGGTTTGAAACAGAGAAACTTGCAGGGGGAAAAAAAAAAAAAAAAAAATTACTAATCTGGAAGGATAACTTGACTTCCATTTCCAGGGGTATGTGTGGGGCGGGGACAAGTTATCAGCACGTGAACGATGGCTGTTACCCCAGGCACACCTGCTGAGGGCCAAGGAAACTGTTGTCCCCAAATCTGCCACCAGTCATAGAACCCAGAAGCACTCACGGATCCCTTGCCTGCCCTCTTCCTACGCTGCCTGTGAGGCAGAGCAGGGCTGAGGTGGGAAGTGCTCTTCAGCAAGGAGGGGTGTGGCAGCACAAGAAGAGTGAAGCGGGATGAAGCAGAGCACTGCACAGGTGAGGGCTCCCGGTTCCATATCCAGCTCTTTTTGGTTTGAAAGTGGGATGGGGCTTTTGGTTTGATTGGTTTTGTTTGGTTTGTTTTTTAAAGAAAATCGCGATTATATTTCACAATTATGTTCCTTAGAAAAATACCTTGTCAGTTTAACTCAAATTTATTGTTAGGCCTGCTTTTCTAAAGGAATATTGTGTACGTGATTGCACTGGGTGAGTTTGGGTAACTTCTGAACCTGTTATCTAATTTCAAACATATTTTGTACCCAGTAAGAAGTCTGAAATGTATTAAGTTCACGCAAGTTTCATGAAATAGGTGACAGGTAGAGGAGGAAGACCTTA
>NW_008585292.1:37856-55002 GCF_000691845.1 Merops nubicus | reverse complement strand
AAAGACTGCGGAATGAGCTCATTCTTATTAGAGTCCAGGAAACCCGCATGGGACGGGGACTGCCCAAATGCCCCAGTTACAGGAGAGTTCAACTGAGGTTGACATCTCACTGTGTTCATCAGTGGAGCCATTGGTTGGTCAGAGTCTCTCGTAGATTCTCTGGTGACTAGTAAGAGAAGCTTCCTTCTTTCTGGACATTCATAATGCTGCTAATACATGTGGATTCCTTGGAATTTAATAAGAAGTGAGTAACACTGCAGCCTCAGCATAACATAGTTAAAAAGCCAGTAAAACACCACAGGCAAAGCTATTGGAAACAAGGCACCTTCGTGTCAGGTACCTGAGAAGGTAATGGACAGTCAAAATTTTCAGTAGAAGTTTCTTTCAGGAGGTAAGTTGAGGTGCAGATGTGAAATTGCTGATGTCTGTACTGACTGTATCTTTTGCCCTCTAGCTTATGTGTGCCCCAGTTTTCATCATATTAGGCTGTTTGAGTAGTGGTTTCACTGTGATTTTGGATCCCAGTATAGTTTAACCAGTACAGTTCTGACATGACTGTTACTTTGGTATGACATACTTAATTCAGCATAGCTTCTTTGGAGATATAAGCTAGACTAACATAAATGTGGTTATAGTTATATAGTTTTGTTTAGTGCAATATTCTCATAAAATCATCCCTGTGAAGTGGGATAGTTACATTTATATGAAAATGATTCAGACCAGGCCTCAAATTACAAAGTATTTGCAGTAGAGACTGCATTTGCATATTTACATATGCATGGCATTTAGTGTCAAAGGGCCCAGGTTCTGAATGCTGCTTATAATAATAACAACAATAACATAAAAGGGTTACAAGTCTGGCTGGGGAGTCACCACAGTGTGTCTGTAATTAGTTGTAGTAAAAATTACCATTTATGAGGCATCTGCAATCATAAACTAACTCTCAGAGACCAACAGTAACTATGCAATGACCTCTGTTACGGCTCAGCCTTAATGGCATTTTTGTCAGGGAACTTCCTTACTTTTTTTGCTTGTTCTGTACTATGAAATAAAGGTAATGGCTGAATGGATTTTGCTTGCAGTCTTGCCTTTATGTGGACCACTGAAGCTGCCCATCTTTGTGACTCACTTAACAATGTTTACAAGGGGAACAGGTAGCACTTTGCAAGCACAAAATAGCAACGCAGAAGCAGTTTCTCTGCACAGACTGACACATTCTGAAGAAGAAGGTGAAATAAGAGTTTGCATTTATGGAGAAAATGGCTGAAGAAATCACCTTTGAAAGAGCAATTCAGGGCAGGGGGCTTCATCCTGATATTGTGGCTTTGGGTGTCGACTCTTGTTTGCTTTTTGATTAAAGTTTTCCAGAGTCAGTAATGAAGAATTCTTCTAATTCTGAAGAAGTCTTCCATATATTTTCTCCAAAACACACCTTTTTGTTAAATTTCATAAAAGAATGACCAAGCTTTAGGCAAGCGTTTTCTTGGGAAGTTTGCTGGTAACAGCCAAGAAATATGAAATACCATACGGTTATAACCAGCAGTCCACCTGCCTCCAAATTAGAGCCTTGCTTTCTGCCTGGATGTGAGCAAGGGACCAGTGAGAAAGTAAAGAATAAAGTAACTTTTTTTAAACATAAGCTGGAAATTTCAGGAAGAGACACGAAAAATTTTTCCACAGGTGACATGTTTTCTAACATCTTGTTTCTACATATGTAAAAATGTTAATTGTACCATCTGATAATGTGGCAAAAAGAAACTTCTCTGTAAGAATGACATAGATGTAGCACAACTATTCTGGAGAAGAGGCTTCCAAAGAGGAGGAGGTAGTCTGTCCTGCAATTTTCCATGGGGTTTCACCAGGTGAATGAATCCCAGGATGCCAGGGCAAGGCATATGATATATCTGAGAGAGGTTTTGTTCTTTCCTATGCTGCTTAAGTTGTATTTACAAGACACAGGAGAGCATCATGCAGTGATAACTTGGCTTAGATGCCATCTTGTATTGCTCTCCATTTAAATTAATGTATCCTGGTTCTCATCTGAATATAAAGTCCATAAAAATGAGGCTATTCTTCTGCCAAGATCCAATCCAGCTCATTCAGAGTATGCTGAAATAGCCCTAACTCACTCTGTTTTACTAACATACCCTTACTTGCTGTGTGACATTAAAAATGGAGCTGCTTCTCATGGAGTTTGTGTTACCAGGCTGCAGAGTGCTCTGGTGCTGCTGCCCTGCCTCGTAAAGATGCCAAGGGCTGAATCTACCGCTGCTTGCACAGAGCTTAGTGCTGCACAGAGTGCTGAAGAAAGGTGGTGATTTCACAGTGAGTTTGTTTTGTTTTGTTTTCCCAAGCTTGTGAGCCCAGGAGAGCTGTGTGGTGTGTCAGGGAAGAAGCTACTGTGATTGCTTTAGATCTTCCTCTCTGTGCTCAGTGGGCAGTCGCAGCCAGGCCTGGTGTGCAGCAGTGTGTGTGAGGCCGTGCTCGTGACACATTCCTGCAGGGAGGGGACTGGCGAGGAGCTGGGCCTCGACTCCCAGCAGCAGCAGAGCCCTAGGCAGAAGCAATGGAAGAGACTGGTTATTCCAGGCGAGGACAGGTCCGGGTGTGGCAAGAGCACAAACTCACGCAGCAGCAAGGGACTGAGCAACCAAATGTCTGCACCTGAAACACGGACTCAACAGAAACCGTCCTCAAGCAGCTGTTTCCCAGGGCCTTTGGGTAAATCTGCTTCAGGTTCAGCATTTGACAGAGATGGGGTTTTTATCCCGCCTCAGTGAATGAGATAGCTTTTTACAGGGTGGTAGGTGGCTGCTGGGGAGGAGGATGGAGGACAATATAGCTTGCTATAGACTGTGCTATACCTGTGCTATTCAGCTCAGGTTCCAGCAGCTTTGAATATCTGCAGTGAACTGCGGGGCACCTTTCTGCCCAGAGGTGGCCCACAGCTCTTCCAGGACTGAGTGGCTGGGGGTGGAGAGTGAGTGGGGGGGCAGGCACGCATGCTCCCCACCAGGGCCTCAGAGACAATGAAGGGGAGGACGTTGTCTGTGGCTCTTGCCAAGACTGTCGGTAGAGAAACTGTTGGCTGGCAGCATGTAGCTCTGGCTGGCTGAGGGGTAGGTGGTGCACTTGCCTGAGCACCCGGCACATTATCCTGGCACTCCCTGGCACTGCCACCTCTCTGCTGGGACCATCTATATGGCACTTCCTTCACGTCCTCTCAGTGCAAAGCATCCTTAAAACAAATCCTGAGTGAGTGAAGCATTTTCCTCTCTGTGTGTGAGCTGTAGCATTGCTTCTTCAGCTGGGACAAGCTCAGTACTGGGGAGTTAGGTTTCTGATTGCCTGGGGAGCAGAGGAAGGCAATGCTAAATCCTTTTGCAAAACCCTTCTTTCTTGCAAATATGGGTAACTACATTTAAAGAAAAGGCTCCTAGCCTTTTTCCCTTTCCTCCTTCCACTCTCTAGGAGAGGAAATACTTGTAGCTTTGAGGTGCTCCAAACTGCAGGGTGGGAAGTGCCTGGATCAGGAGAGCTCTCAGAGGTGGCTGGCCACACTGAGATGAAGAACTTGAGGTGGTGGGGTGAGAAGCCTGAGGAGACTGCAGCAGAATCGCAGTGAAGAGGGAGAAACCACCTCACTTATTGCTAAGATGAAGCTGAACCAAAGTTCAGCAGAACTTGCTATGGTTAGTCTGAAGGGAGGCAAGGGATGGGGCAATTTTACCTGGGTCTCTGCCTGGTCAACACATTACAAGGGCTTACAGCTCTTTGCCAAGGGCCTGGCAGCCACAGAGTGGGCTCAAAAGTGATTTTAGATGGCAGAGCTGAGAGTCATTAGCTGGAAATGCAGATCCTTGTTCTTCTTGGGTTGAGGCTTCTGTGAGGCTAATGTTTAGCCTGCCATTTTGTGTTTGATTTACCCACAGTGAGGGAGCAATATTATGGTGGCAGAACTTCACTGCCAGCAAGGGAATTGAGGCAGGCATCTGCATACATATTGTTGTGTCTGTGAAAGTCATGTGTGCCCTCAAGTGCCTCCTAGATACGTTGGTTTAATTCCTGCATCAGTCAGGAGTTGTAGGTAGGGTTTGGTACAATTTGTGTGGAAGAACAGTCTCTCCCACAGTAACAAGACAGTTTCCAGTGCTGTTCAGATTTATTTTGAAGGGCTTGTCTCGTCCTTCCCATCCCTGTGGTGTATCCTGCCTGGCACAGGAGCTCTGGCAAGCATCAGCTGGAGAGCACCTGTCTGGGAGTGCTTGTTTTCCTGGGTCTTGGGTGCAGAGAGAGAGCTATTGAATGAACCAGATATTTTTTTTTGTTTAAATCTGTTGTAAGATACTGTAGTGGTCTGACCTTGGCCAGCTGTGAGTTGCAGTTCCTTCAGGAAATACCTGCCTGCTCCACCGTGGTCTCTGCAGGGGCCCACTTGCCCCTGCACCTGGAGCACCTCCTCTCCTCCCGAACCAGATATCTGCCTGTCTGCGGCCTGCCTGTCTGCGGCCTGTTCCTCGCTCCTCACTCACGGCCTGTGCGGCTTTTCCTGTCCTTCCTTAAACACATTTTCCCCCAGGTGCCGCCACCTTGGCTGCAGGGCTCGGCTGTGCCCTGTGGTGGGTTGGTCAGAGCCGGCTGGAACCGGCTGTGCCCGGCACGCTCCTGGCAGAGGCCGCCCTGCAGCCACCCCAGGCCAGTACGTCACCACTGACACCCAGTGCAGATACGCTGAGTGACACTTGGCTGGTGGTATTTTGACAAGGTTGAGAGCTGAGCCTTCTCCTTCAGACCGATGAGAGTCCCAGCCTCAGCGGTGCCCCAAATCTGTGTTCTTTACCCAGTGTGCAAAGAGCCGAAACGCACAGGGTGGAGATATGTGTTTGTTACAGATTTACACAAAGCTGGGAGCTGGGGGATATTCCACAAAGCCCAGCTCTGTACACAAAATATGGTTTCTTCACACCATTACATGATTAACAGAAACCCACCCAAGTTTATACTTATTGCTTAGTAATTAGTACTCCATACGTTATTGGGTAGTTGTGTTTAAATCAGCACGTGTGCTCCTTGAGGGTGTGTGTGGGGTGTGATTCTTCGTGGTCCCTAATTGAGTCTGTGGTCACAATCTCCCTCTATTGGTTTTACTTTTCCCCCAGTTTTGCTATTTGACTGAGGGCAGTTCCTCCTGGTACTCTTCTAATCTCGTGGACTTTGTTAAAACAGGATGTTCTTCTTTAGTTTCTTCTTATCTAGTCTCCTGGGCTTTAGCAGTTGAAAGAGAATCATCATATCTAAGTCAAGTTTCTACTATTGACACTATTTATCTGCTCAATGTTCCAGACTTTTCAGAGTTCATCAGGGCAGGGGTAGGGGCTCTTCAGACACGATTATCTTGACTGAGAGATGAGGAAGGGCAAGTGACCACTGGCATTGTTTTGGGAGAGGTCTCGCAAGGAACCCGCTGCAAAATTTGTCTTATTTCCTCACATTAAAGGCTGAGGAACTCCTGTGGCACCAAGTTTTCCTCTGAGATCTCTGCTGGGTTGTGCTGACCTGCAGGTATATCCTCAGTGGGAATGGAGGCAGGTGAGCAGCCCTGAAACCCCTCAGCTTGTGCATGAAGGGCTTCTCCTGGAAAAGCTTGTTCCTTGACTAGGGCAGCCAGGAGCATCTCCTTCCTTTAAGGAACTTCATCAGGAATTTGCCTTCATTTTTATTTTTAAAAAAATATATTTTAATTGAGCAAGACATACGATCAGAGAGTATGGAGCCTTTCTTTGGAGAGGGGAAAAGGGAGCAGTAATAACCCTCCTCACACATGCATTTGGAAGATGGTGATTATTTTTCTGGAGAGCTGAGCTAACAGTCTGTTTGTAAGAAGTTTAGATCTGGAGCCAGACATCAAGGTTAGACCCGTCTGTGGTTATATTGTAGTCGTTTGTGTTTTGTATAAATTGTCTGAAGGAATCTGAATTAAAAACATAAACCAAACCCAAAGGGAACCTGTTTCTGGCAGTCCTGGTCCCTATTTGATCTGGCTTCAGAACTGGTTTAAATCTTACTTTGTCCTCCTTCTCCTACTATCAAAATTGCTACGAGCTTTATTATAACAGTTACCATGCTTCCTCTCCTTTCCACCATGGCCAAGGTCACCAAGAACATGAAACAGTATCTCTTGCCTGAAGCTGACCTTAGTAGGCTGCAGGGCTGTTTTGAGATTTGTCTGAGTGCACAGCTAATGCCCTGCCAGCACAGGTGTGGACTTGCTGGTGCTAAACAAGGTCCTGAAAAAGTGGTACAACAGAAGCAATGAGTTTCTGCAAAGCATCCACAACAAGGCGAAAGTACAAAAGCTGCCTGGCCCAAATGATGGAATTCACAGCCCAACGTTGGTGAAACACATTGCAATGTGCGATGGTGGTTTCCAGCAAAAGAATATTGTGGTTAGGCAGGAGTGCATCCAAGTCTTATTTTATTTTGTTGCTTTTTGCTGGGTGTGAACACAGAAGCCCTTTTAGGCAAAGGCTCTGCAGCAGAAGCGGAAGTATAGGAGGGATCTAAATGAGGTAAGAGGAGAAGGGACTGTGTTATCACACTGTATGTGATAGACTGGCGAAGACTGTGTGTTTAAATGTAATGCAGCATATGACTGTCCTAGTGTTTGCAGGCTTTAGTTAAATCCTTACAGATTTTATTTCTGTGTGTACACGTGGAACTGAATGCTTGCTCTGGATAGCCTCTGAACACACTTTGGTGTGCGTTCTGTTGCTCAGGCCAAGCTAATTTTCATTAGGACGTTTTTGTTACTGGTGGACTCAAAACCAAGAGAGAGTAGCATTCTTCTGTGCTTGCTCTAGTTCTTGTTAAAGCCAATGGCGTAACCTCTGCTGAGCAGCCACAGATGTGCCGAACTGCAAATAGCTATGCCAGGTGAAGACTTTCCTCTGCCTGCAGCTCTAAAAATGGAAGAATAGATTTGGGTGCTGCCTAGTCCAGGAAAGTACCTTAGCCCTAAACTGATATGCTTTGCTTGATGATGTTTAGATAGTTTGTGCAGGTTCCCTTCTGCCAAAGAGCTTTTCATAGAATCATAGAATACCAGGTTGGAAGGGACCTCAGGGACTCTTTTGGCAAAATCGGGATCTTAGTCTCCAACTGGTAGGCAGCTTGAGGGTGGTAACATCTTTAGCTGGAATGGCTAAAACTGGTAGGAGACTGGCTAAAATCTTAGTCTCTTTCATATTCCTGAAAAAGAATAAAATACATAGGAGCTAAAGAAGGAGCAAAGTTTACAAGTTAGCTGAGCACTTTCGCTGGTGATGACAGAGACTTGACATGACGTGCACCATCCTGGAGAGCACATGAAAGAACTGGCTGCAGATGTCTGGACTTTGGGTTCAGCATGTGCCAAAAAATATCCTGCTATGGATGCACAGAAAGAGAACGTTGATGTCATACAAAATTTGAAGCATTAAAATCAAACACGGGAACAAACCAGCTAAACTCCTAGCAAAAATATAAATATTTCCCTCTTGAACAATTGCTGGTTTTCAGAGTACGTTTTGTATCAAAATGCACAGTATATTTAACTAGCTGTTAAATGAGATCTACGAGTCATTACTGTGTGCCAAACATCCAGAAGAGCATTGCTGCTTAAACTTTTCCTTTTGTTTGTCTTTTATTCCTTATCTTGTTGTGTTTTCTGGTTTTTTGTTTGTTTGGTTGGTTGTTTTTTTCCCTGGTCTTGGAAGAGGGTTTTTTTTGGACATTGATTTCTTTTATGTCAAAAGAGTTATCATTTGATAGTATCTTTTCTGGTGTAGTCCCTGTTGAAAATCTATGCTGTTCACACCTCACTACATCCAGCAGGGCACAAACACAGCTGTCCTGGAATTTTGAGTTTGTGAGACTCTTTCAAAGTACCATGGTTCTGCCAAAGAAACCTTTTGTTTTGTGTTACAATTATTCTTCTTAGTTTGTGGTTAGCCTTGGAAACTACAGAGCTGACTTTCAGTTTATCTTTTAACTTACATTCATACCTTCATTTCCTGAAATAAAAGCAGCAGTGGTTCTGAGCTCTAAGCTTACGGCACATAAATCAGATGTACACAGAAACATCTTGAGGCTCATGGGAGAAAGGACAAAGATTATCAGTGTGGTTTAACGTGCAGGTAGGGGGAATTGGAAGATTCCATTGATTTGACTGGTATTTTCAAGCTTTGACTGGTTATGCTGTGTCCCTGTGTAGAAAGAGTAGCAGTGAATTTTGTTTTTGTCATTAGAAGGAAAGTGTATTTTGCATTCTTCTATAATGGCTTGTATGCAGTTGAGCAAATTCTGCCCTGATTTATATGTGCAAAGTTCAAACTCTTTGGTTTGAAAAAAATTAAGCACTGAAATTTTACCCTGCCATAGACTTGAGAATTTGAAACTGAAATACAGGCTTATGGTGAAAGTGGACCTAGAAAGAAGCATTTAAAAAAATACCTTCCCAAACAAGTAGAAAAGACTGTAAAGCTGCACTTGCACTTTACCACGTCTTCTACTTGGTTGCCTCCAGGAAAGACTTGAGCCTTTGTATAGTCTACAAGTCACTGATATTCATCTTTTTTGTTCAGCTTTTTTAATGTGTCTGAGGATGCTTTTGAATTTATTTTTTTTCCTTCAGGATTTTGAAGTGGGCTTTCAGTCGCATGGCCTCTACTGTTGGATTCTTTCCCTGCCTCACCCCGAGTCTGGAGGCTGGAATTAAGTGGTGTTTGTGCACAGAGGTGCTGGCAGTGGGGTTAGGAGACTTGTGTTTGAAGTTCTACCTAAAGCAGATCTTCTCTGGATTGTTTGGTACCCCAGCAGGGAGCAGCTAAGGTCATACATCCTGCTGTCTAACGGCAGAGAGGAAGAATAGAAGAATGCTGGTTCATCCATACTAGCTAACAGTGGCATGCTGTTGAGTCCTCAATCCTTCATCCTCCAGGCAGAAAGTGTAAGGATGGGAGACTAATGTATGCCCAGACTGGATGGATATGGGATGCCAATGATAAGTACTGGACCTAGACCTGAGAACTGAATGGAGCTTCCCAGCTACCTGATTGAGATGCGCCCAAAGTATCCTCATGGTAGTCCTAGCCTGCATTGTGGTGTTTCCCTGGGCTTCAGCTTGGCCCATAGCAATGACTGTGGCAGGGATGATACAACACAAGGCTCAGCAGAATAGTATGTGAAGAACTTTAGATGTCAGCAATATAGAATGGCAAAGAACAGTCTGACAGTGCTAACATATTCAGGATCTATGTTAAAGCTGATTCTTTGTTAAAGCTGATTTTTTCAGAAGTGACTGCTGGATTTAGGTGCCCCTGTTTTGGGACCTTGATCTGCTGTGCCTCAGCCTGATTATTGTGTGTACTGAGCTTCTAAAAATCCTTCTGATGGCAATGGGAAGTGTAGAATGTTTTGCAGCTCTCAATATTAAAGCTGAAAACATCTTATACCAGGCAGCCTAAATAAGAAAAATTTGAAACTCAAAATTTAATTTATTTCGTCAGGTAATTTTTTTATCTGAGATCTGATTCAATAATGTAATGTGGCAGGGAATTGAGGGTGTGTTTCCCCATTGAACCTCAACCTGTCAGATACTTGTATCTACCCGTGTGTCACCGTCTGTCGTACCCCGCCCTCCCACCCCCCCCGGCCCCAGGCTTCATTTGTAGGTCTTCATCTGTATGGAACTGCAGCATTAAGTATTGTTATCTCTGTTTTTTCTTTAAGCTAGGGGATATGCAGTAGTAGTAAACTGATAAGCCAGATTTCACAGAGGGCAGTAACTCAAATGAGGAATATGTTGAGATGTCATGAGTCTTTGCCTAGTGCTTCATCAGGCCCCTGTCCTTCAAAAATGGCATTTAAAAACAAAAACTCGTTGACAAAATCCCACCAGTTTAGGCACAATACATATTGACAAGAGGTGAATTATGTGTGCAGCACGGTTTGGCCCAAGAGGAGGAAGTTACTTTATCTTCCCATATAATCAATAGCTGCAGTTGAACTGAGACCTTGGCTGTGATGTGGTGGGTCCTCGACTTGCTTTAGTATAGCTGCTGCTCTTGAACTAACTTTACTCCAGCAAGAGCAGCAGCTGCAGCACAGCATAGACATGCCTAAACTAGCTTAAATAGTTCAGGTACTGTTAGCCACTGAGCCAAAGAACTATGGAGTTCAGCATAGGCATGGTGCCTGAGGACTTTACCCTGCTCTTTATGAGTTCAGCATTTCTGTACCATCGGAGCTCAAGCAAGCCTAGCAATATGTTGAAAAGATGGCTGGTGGATTTGGTACTCTGTCTGCACTAGTACTTTTGCCTGCAGAGCTGAGCATGGTGCTAGGGATGACTGTAGGAGACACTGCCAGTGTAGCAGAAGCTATTTTGCTTCTCTCTGCCTACTGTTCTCCTTCTTCTTTCCCACCCTTCCCCTGGTATTCATCAAGAGCTGCCTTGCCTTTCAGTCTGTTTGCTGCGAAACTGCACAGCCGTTAAGGTCCTACTGGAGATCATGCTTATCTAGGAGTTGGCAAAGGCTTGGGGAATCAGCTGCCTCCTGGAAATGCTTTTGGCCTGGCCTGACTGTGGCTTTAACAGGAGACCCTGTAGAGGTGAGATATGGAAAAATCCAGGCCAGGGTAACCTCTACATCTACTAATGGGGACCAGGGCAGAAGCATTCCTGATGTGTTCTCTCCAGTCATTGCCCAGATGTTGGGCTACCAGCTCAGGTTCTGCAAAAGAGCAGTACTCATATCTGTAACTCATCAGTTTTCTTCTGGCAGTCAAGGACATGAGCATGAATGATGGTTCAGATCCTTGAGAGCTAAGTAACTTCTGCTGAGTCAATAGGGGGAGGTACCATCAATGCCCTCAATTTTGTTTTTAGGAACAGCCTCATCAAATAGTGTTTGTGGGCAGAGACCCTAAGAAGGCTGCCAAGCTGTTAAATTGCTACCCTACCCACTAGCCCTAGTTTATTCTGCAGCAGAAGTACAAGCGTGCCTGGACCAACCCTCAGAACCCCTCTCTCATTCTGTCAGAATCCTTCACTTGTTTTTAAAACGGCATTTATTTTTGTTGTGTTGCAAAAGAGCTGGATGCAGTCTGCCAGTTGTGCTTTCCTTCTTTGTGCACTGAATTTTGTTCATTCGCTTTACATGCCTCAAGTTGCTGTAATGCTGCTGGGAAAGTAATTGCCTTGCACTTTCTCTTTCTGATGCCCACGGGTGGCTGTGGGGGACTCCTCCCTGGGCACAGCGCAGAGTTAAAAGCCCAGCTTTTGCTGCTTTGCTTAAGACCTGGAGATCTGGTTATTTCCTTTTTTTTTTTCTTTTTTTCCCCCCCTCCCTCCTTTCCCTCCTTTTTTTTTTTTTTTTTTTTTTTTTTTTTTTTTTTTGTCAGCTGCCTGTTATATCAATCACAGAGCTGGGATCTATTTATAGGTTGGGACTCGGAGTCCTGTGTCCTAGTCACAAAGAGAGGCAGAGCCGCAGAGGGGACTGTCGGCTGGTGCAGGCGGAACCAAAAGATATTTAATCAGCAATTAGAAACACCTGAGGGCAAGGGAAATTCTACTCCAGCCTCCAGCTTCATCTCTCAGCCCGCAGCATGTAAGTAGCCAACTTCTCCCTTTTATTGCATTTATGAGGTTGGGGGTTGTTTTGAGGGGTTTTGAACCAAATGTTGCTCTGCACCGATCCTTTTGTCTGGGCTAAAATTTATGGTAGCACCTCAATATGGTTAAAGTAATTTTTTTTTTTTTTTTTTTTTCCTATTTTCCCGCTGTCAAAGGAAGGTCGGTGTGACCCACAAGGAGAGGAGTTGATTCAGAACTTTGTAGAAAACGGGTGGTTTCACTGTTTCAGAGTGGCTTTTTCCTCTGGAAATAAGCAAATGAAAGTTTGAGTGGAGCAGTTTTGTTTTGGGAACAGAAAGGGTCAGGTTTGCTGGCATTCCAAAAAGGTCAATGTATAACGTAACTCTGCTTAAGGGCTTACCAAGGACAGGTGCTATTTATCCCGTGCTGCTAAAGGCAAACCTGGAAACTTCAGCAGCCCTGTCTTAAAAGAACCATGCGACACTCGTTCCTCTAATAAGAAAAATCAGCCCCCCCACCCCAGCTTCATATGAAACCTTCTCTTAGCAGGGAGATTAAATAAAATTTGGCTTTTACTGAATGCATTTATCATTGAGAAGTTGATGTTTCCTATTTAAAAGTCCCAAAGCAACTGAAGCCTCTTCAATGACAAGAGGGGTGCAAGTCCTTGCAAAGTCGGTGCAGTGAAAATCAAAGAAGGAACTTACTCTCTCATCACCAATGATCTTGTTTGCTTTAAAGCAGCCAAAATGCCACATGTTTCAGCAATGCTATATTTCTGGAACATTTTTTTTTAACAGAAGTATAAAGAAAGGGGTGATGATATTTAGTCAGAAATTGGTTTTTATTAATAGCTTTTAGCATAACATTTTTGTCAACACACAAAGAGGTCTTTGTCATTTCATATTTTTGCCTCAGAGGTTTGGGTTGTGTCTTTTACAAAATTTAGGATTTATGTTTATTTTTCAGTATAGAACAATTTCCTTGATTCCATGTATTTATAATGCCTACCCCCTAAAACGCCAATATTACAATTTTTAATTTTTTTATGTTAGGTTTTCTAATATAAATTTCTCACTATGTACACGTTACAAAAACTTCCCCACCACCAAAATTTAGCATTTTTGAAAGTAACAGCAAATAAAATGAAGCTGAACTTAATTTGGAGGAACAAGTGCCTAATAAAAATAGGATAATCAAACTAGAGCTGTCTTACAGTTAAAATATCAAGTCCTAAGAAATACATGATAGCTGAATTGTTTGGACTGATTGTAGAAAGGTGACAAATAGTCTTGTTCCTTAGTTCTCTATTTTGCATTTCTTTGTACATTTCATAATACTCAAAGTTTTTAACTTAAGTTCTAGGAACAAAAAACACTGACTACAAATTTACTCTAAGTTTTTAAATATCGATATAAATACTCTATCTTTCAGCTAGAGTTCTAGCTATAAGGAAGACTTCTAGGACAATATGGATAAACATGGTGAATATCATACAGAAATAATACCCAAAATGATCATTACAATACACTGCTTGCTATGAAGCTCCCCTCCCCCAAAACAAAACAAATCTGGCAGCCTGACCATTCTCATCACAGGAAACTTCGTTTTGATTATTAAGGGTTTTTTTTTTTTTTTTTGCTTTACTTAAGAATGAATCTATTTAAATTATTTAAGTTCCTCTTCTGTTTGTTTTGGCATGATATTATGTCTGTTGCCTCTCTGTGACAATGCAATGGTATTGTGTAATAAAGGGAGAGCAGATTTCTGAAAGGCATTAAAGAAACAAAATTGCTGACTCTGTAACTAACAAAGAATCTATCATATAGCTGGTCTGAAGTGCCCCTAAAAACTGAAAACAAAGAGACATCTTATTGCTTGAAAAATAAAAATTGAATCTTTCTTTCTTACACAAACAGAAATATCAGCATGACTATGCTCAGAAATGACTGCAAAAACTCATTTACTATACATTTTTGCAGAAATCTAAGCATTCCTAAAGAAATTTTCCAAATATAAAGCTAGAAAAGATGTAGCTGTAAGAATTTTTATGGACTAATTCAATAGTTGTGTCCACATACTTTCTGGACTTTATCCATCTCTTTCAGCTGCACGTGAGTCTTTCCCCTTGTTAAACCTGCCGTATCTTTTTATTACTGCATTTGGAAAAAATAACCAAGTATCTACTGTCTTGTAGCATACCAGTCAATGGTTTATGAGACCTCTTCTGTTTGAAGGAAGTTATCTGTGATTAGAGGAAAGACTTTGATGCATTATGTGGAAGGAAGTCTGTTATTTAGTTTCTGCTTCACTAATGTTTCAGCTTTTGTGGACTAAGCACCTATCAACCACGAAACTGACTTACTCTATACAGTGTAGTTTGTCACAGGGCTGTTGCACGTTTTTTTTTCAATCCCTAAAACCCCAAACAACAAACATCTTTTGTTTCATCCTAGTTTATTTGTTTCTTTGGCTGCAAAGTAAAGACTGACATGCAGATTCTCCTCATGCCCCTCCTTTTATTGCTGAGTATGACATCTCTTGGGAATTATAAATAAAACCTGTGCCAAATTTGCTGCACAGGTGTCTGGAGAACAGCATGCTCAGGTGTCTCACTGTAAATCCCCGAGAATGTGGAGTAAACAGTAGCAGGAAAAAAATACTCTTCTTGAAACAATTCTGTGGTTTTAGGGGCCTTCTGAATAAAAACCCCAAAGCCACAAGCCAGTTACTAAAGATTGTGTGGCTCACTCTCTGTTGCTCTCTCTTACCTCTTTTATCACCTCACCTGTACATCTGTCCATCTATTTCTCATCTCTCTGTTTTTACATTTCATTATGCTATGCTTGCTCTCCCGCTCTCTTCTTTTCCTTTCCTGAAGACACATTTCTATCTGGCACAGAAAATAAACTCAGATTGCGGGTAGTTATGTTAATCTAATTCAATCCTCTGTGGGTTAGGAGTGAAATTCTAATAGTGGAGCTGTTGAGGGCTTTTTTGTTAATGGCTTGGGGATTACATTGAGTTAAAGGCTCATTTCCTAATCAAACAGAGAGGGAGAGAGTGACTCCGAATATTTATGAGTCTCCCAGCGCGAGTTAAACATTGAACTCCAAAAGCAGGATTTCAGTGCTGCAGAAAGAGTTAAAACCCCTTAGGGCTGCTGTGGAGAGGGGAGGAAAGAAAAGGGAAAAAAAAAAAAAAAAAAAAAAAAAAGGAAACCAGTTAAGCTATCAGCATTTTCAACTGCTGTATAACTTCAGTTTGGTGAGAGAAAATAATCATCTCACAGAGCTAAAATGGAAACTGTAGCAAGATATTTAAAACAAAGTCAAGTGATGCTTCAAAAAGACTGTTCTTCAGTGAAGCAGGATACATGCAGTGTATGCAGCAGTCTAATAGAAACTCCAAATAAATACTCTCCCAAATGAGGAGGATTGGAGGGTGGACTGCCTTTTTATTATTAGAGACTGGAAGACCCGATTTAATTTTTTTAATGCTTTCTATTTTTGGTTCTACTTAACTCTTGGGTAACCGTTTCTTAAAAAAGAAAAAAAAAAAAAGTGGATAGGTCAGTATTTAAATTGCTCTACTTCTGTTCTGTAGACTGATTTTCAGACATTTTTTTCTGCCCTTCAGTTCAGCTGGAGTCTTGTGTCAAATAGTCCAGTTGGAGAACTGGATTTGCTGTTATAGGAATAATTGACCAAATTGATGCCCAATTGCCTTTGTGATGAGCATCATACATGCCTGGGTAGACCCTGCTGTTGCTGAAAAAGAGCAGGCCTGCCCCGAGCAAGCAGAGGACCTCTGTGTTGCTACGGCGTGGTGTGGTATGAACAAGCCAGCAGTAGGGTTTTTTTTTCCCCCTCTGAGCTTGGACTTGTCTGCTGCAGGTGAACTGTGAAAAATCAAAACTGTGCCATGGTCTTGCCTCAATTCTCTTTACAGAGGTCCTGAAAAGGAATGGGGTGGGAACTGCCTGTCTTCTGACACATGGCCAGATCATATTTTCATGTTCCTCAGTTTCCTTGACTGTAAAATGATACATGCCTTCCATAAAAAGTACTCCAATATCTACAGAGAGCAATCTTATATAAATTCCAAATGGATGGCTCACTCATGGCAGAAACTGCAAACCACTGACACAGGGTGCCTAGCTAGAAACCAAGCGGGTTTTGTGCTGGCCACAAGAGTTGCCCCACTTTGCTTCTTTTTTTGGCTTTTTTTTGTGTTTGGGGTTTGGTTTTGTTTTAAAATACATTTAGTAGAAGCCACCAAAAAGGTTTCTTGATTTTTGGTAAGACAAGCAGACAGATAGCTAACTTACTTCTAGTATAATATTCAGTGATATTGTCCTACACACTAGATCTGAATTTGGTCTTGGTGATTCTTCTTGAGATGAAGCTCCAGGTTTAGTACTCAAAAGTGGTAAACTCTGGCTAAAAAAATGTATGTTACTGCTTTGTTCTGGAGCCACGTGTCTTGATGGTCAACCTGTATACACTGAACTCGGTGGTTTTGCTGACATGTTTATCTGGGTGCAGCACCTTGAGGTAAGAATTGGCACCTTGCCCTAGTTTAAAAGTCATTTAAAACTGTGACCTGATGTGAATGCCTGAGGCCCCTTCCTCTTTGTGTGCCTGGACCTGCTGAGAAGAGCACCATCAGCTAGAGTGTACTTTATTAAATGCTTTTGAAATACATCATAACTGTATTCTTTCTCTCTAATAACTGGTACCCACAGCAGATCACTTTGAGACAGAAGCTTTCTGTGGCTAAGCTGATCACCGTATAACATTTTTTTCCTTCCTTCCTCTCCTTCCCTTCCCAGTTCCCCTTCTGTTTGCTTCAGCCTTTTCCTCTCCTGCATCTCGTCTTCCTTAGATTTCCACTGCTGACCTTTCAGGCAAAACACTCTTCCTTCTCCTTTTGTCTTTCTGGTGCTATGCTGAATCCTATGAGTGACCTGGTGCTGTTTATCCAGAAGGCAGCTGCACTTCAGTGCAGCTTTGCCTGGTGTGTACACAGTTTATGAAGAGCTAGGGAACTAAAAACTGATATTCAACTTTTCCACAAGCTACACAGAATGCTACTGTGTTCTTGTCTTCCATGCATGCCACAAGTACTTTCAAAATTATTTTAGAGCCTTCTAGGAATTTCAGGGAAGGAAATGCAGCAACATTTTAGACTTTTAAAGCACACAGTTTAGTTGGCACAATGACTTGAAAGTAACAACTGTTTTAAAGTCTTGGGACCCTTGAAAGTCTCTAGAAAAAAAATGCTGTGTCTTTAGGGGGAAATTACCTTTTCTAATGGAACAAAACTTGCAAATAAATCTTGTTATTTGGATATTGGAAAGCATATGCCCAGCATGTATGAGAGGGAAGCATAATTTGCTATTTTTATTCATTAAGGAGTCACTGCCCTTTCCCTCAACCATGTGAGATGTGAATGATCCTACTCACAAGAGTTTCACGCTGCTCTCAGAATGGATGCTATTTCTCT
>NW_008585292.1:23825-37825 GCF_000691845.1 Merops nubicus | reverse complement strand
GCAGCAGGAATGTACTCCAGAACTACTTGTTTTCCCAGTATCCTGTGATCACCTCTTTCTAGTAGACCTGAGAAAATGACTGGTAGCCATATACTAAAACACAGGCATTTCATTGACATCCCTCTAAAGCTCACAGGACCTAGAGGGTGACTTCTGTGTGAGGAAAAAAAAGGGGGTATGTCTGCCATCAGTCTTGCCAGACAGATTTCTTTTTGTTTGCTTTGTTCTCCATCCTCGGGCCTTTCTTTTCCTGCAGGTCTCCTGGGCTTTTTAAAATTGCAGTTAATCTCACTGGCAGCTCTTTCCACTGCTTCCCTTTAAATAAGAAGTTTTTCCCTGTTGCATCATGTCCCCATGGCCTAGTACAGGGGATTTCCACCTTTCTCTGTTGGTGATGTGAACTAATGTAGATTGGTGAAGAGTCCATGCCACTGTGATTTTTTTTGGTCATGCCTCTTGGACCAACAGTCTGTAGCACTGAGACTATGGCAGTGCTCAAATTATAACCATTGGCCAGTGCTGTCTGCATGGGGCAGGACAGCACAGATTTTGAGTGAAACGTAGTTTAGGAAGGTATTCCTTGCAGCAGTATCCTCTCTAATCCTTTGCATAAGTCATTCTAGGAGGCTATCCCAAGCCTCACTGCTTTTTAGGTGCAAACTTCTGTGTACAGTTTATGGCAAATCTTTATACCAACCTCTTTGTTTCACTGTTGTACTTGAATTCTAGCTCTGGCATAGACTCCTGTTCAGTCTAAGCTGAGTCCCTTCACTGGTGTGATGTGTTTGTCCATCCTAAATGGGTTTCCTGCTTTCCTGTTCTGCATGATCTATGGAGAATTGCATGATCACAGCAAAATGCTTTTTGTTACTGCAGGCTCTGACTACAGCCCAGTGTTTTGCCTCCAGCAGCCCTATTCCCCTTTTTTACATTGCAAGTGATCCCACGATCCTTCCATTCTTCCTGAGCTTTCTCCCCATTCCTCTTACTTTCTTTTACCTATATAGGGTAAAACTTCACTTGTGTGTCTCTAAATAGGCTGTACGCTTGTGACTCTCTGTAATGACTGCCAGTGCCACTTACTGCCTACACAGCCCCCTGTTGTGAGTGTCAGCTGGTGCTCTGGGAACACCTTGTATTCCCTGCACAGAGGAGCAATGGGGAATAGAAAGCTAGGGTTTCTTTGGGATCCTGTACCCTGTACAAAGAAATCAGCTGCAAGGTTGCCTCCATGGACTCAAAGGGCAGTGTATAGACATGTTATTGCTGTGCTGAAGTAATCAGTTATACCCCTGTGCAATACCATGTTCACCTGGCTACATTACTTCCAGCTCTGTAATGTCTTTGGGCACATGGGCTCATGGAATGTGTATTTAAGGAGGACAGAATTAATGGGGCTGATGCTATGTTTGTGAAGGGTTAAATGATGGGGGATGAGAGCCACAGCTTCTCCTGGGGAATAAGGACTAGCCAGAAGAATTGATTGTCTTGGCTTATTGATCCTTCAGGAAACAGCACTGAAGTGATAATGCTGTTCCTGCCACTCTGAGGCACTTTGTACTAGCAACATCCTCTGTTTACCTAGGATAGTGCAAAGGAAGAGCTGCTCTGTTGCTAACCAGTTCCACAAAAAAACAGTGCTAGACATGTGTTGAGTTTACTATTTGTCTGCTCCCAGGGAAAAATGCATGTGCAGAGAGATAGCTCAGCAAGTGGTGTTTTATAGTGCTTAATGGAGTTACTGTACCGAGTCTTCGCTGATGGTGTCTTGGTCTGTAGCATTCTGTGGAGTCGCAGGCTGTCGTATCGCAGGGTAACCATCTCATCCAGCCTTTTCCCTCCCTTACCCTTTCTGGCCAATTGTCAGTCACCCCTCAGTTGGTCTTGCTTGCAAGCTGAAACGGTAGTCGAGCGTTTTTCATCCTGTGAGCCCAGTGATAACTTCGCGTCACCTATGTGGGCTCATAAGGGGTGGAGGATGAAAGATTCCTCCTGCTTTGTACTGAAGCTCCAAACCTGCCCTAAGGTCAGGCATTTCTTTCTGGCCTCAGGGTGGCAAAGGGAGAATCACCCACCTGCCTTGAGAGCTGCTAGAGGAGCAGTGTTTTTTGTCTGCTCAGGTAGACCACACTTATAGATGCCTGAAACGTGTTCAAAGAGCACAGCATGCAGAATGTCAACACTAAGGATGGATCTTTTGGGTGCTTCTGTAACCATGGGCATGCAAGGGGTTGGGGGGCATATGTTCCTGCCTGTTTCTGGGTTCTCAGTTGTTGTTGTAGCACAATGGGCTGGGGAAGCCCTTGAGCTGTTCACCGTGAGGCACCAGTTGCAATCAGCTGCTGAACTAGGCTCAGCTCACACTGTTAGCTGGACCATTGATGGTAACTACAGGATTTGGACTTTCATCTGCAGAAATGAATGAGCAGCTTGCTCGTCATGCTCCCTATCTTCTTTTCTCTCTGCTTTGTACTTGTACATGTTTTGCACCCTTTCTCTTTCTGAATGTGGTGTTGTGTTTTGAGGAATCTCAGGCAGGTCTCTGCAGCTTCCCTTAGCCAGGTCAGAAGGCCAGGAAAGCTTGGGACCAGTTGGAGGGTATTGCAAAATCTTGCACAAAGCCAGGAGGGCCAAAAAGCTATTGTGAAATGCTTCTTTATTAAGTCAGGCCAGCCTATATAGAAAGATACGCAAATAACTTCCAGAGACATTTAATTACCCCATATATAATTTCTATACTTCATACTCTTTGATGTTGCCTGCAATGTTATTGCTGCACTTGATGTTTCCACCATGTGAAAGCAAATTATGAGAAAAATTCCAGTTTTGTTTTAAAAGAAAAAGTGCCTAGACCACAAGGTTTCAGGAAACAACTGAAAAGCAATGCCAACTACCTTCTTCTTTTTTTTTTTTTTTTTCTAAAAATGAAGGGAGTGATAAGAATAACCACCAACGTATCATATAGGATATAATTATGTTTATTTTTGGACTTGATCAGCAGTTGAACATTTGAGGCTCATAATACTGGGTTTAATATAGTATGCAACATTGTGTATTATGTAATGTAAAATTATTATCTACTACTTAATAAATCTCATGCTGTGACTGTTCCACTTCTTTTTAACTAGCTCTCAAACTATGGCTACGAGTTGTACTGGCAGCTTTGGCTCTTGCTTCCATTTTGCCTTCATTGTTTGTATCGTGACACACACCCTGCTGCTGGGGGTGCTGCATTTGGCCATGAGACAGCTTCTGTCTGGAAGAGCTTCCAATCTGATTCAAGGCAAGAGACTACTGGGGGGTAGAGTCAGCCATGAAATCTGTGGCTAGAAGAAAGCTGAGGGTAACAGAGACAGGAATCTGTGGTAACATATTGCTGCAAGTGTGGCTTGTTTGGAGTACAGGTGGCTTTACTTGCTGTGCACTTAACTAAAAGATAACAAAAAAAAAACGCAAGAGCATAGGCTCTTTCCTGTTCTCCTGTGTAAAACCTGCCTGATTCTTTTAGTCTACAAAGTTACCACCTCCACTTTCTTAGCTAAGAAAATAGCTCTGTTACATGTATCTTTATACTTGCATGTATGTTTTCTCTGTTCTTTCAATGCTGTAGTCTTTGTTTTCTCTTTAAAACAAGTGCTTTGAATAAACCAAAGGAAGCTTAGGTTTTGGTTTGTTTTTTTTTTTTTTTTTTTCCCCACACAAATTAAACTGTGGGATTCATTGGCCTTCGCATCCTTCAGCGGCAAAGTTACAGGTGGATTCAAAAAGATATTAAGGAATTTATGGAACATGTGGGTTCATCAATGGCAGGTACACATTATGGTCTAGAGGGAACAGCCTAAACCACAGGCTGCCAAAATACTGGTTGCGAGGTCTGCAAAGGTGCAGCAAAGTGAAGAGCAGGGAAAACATTCTCCTTTTTTATAGTCTTTCTCTGAGCATGTTAGTGCTTGATATCAGAGGTTGAATATGGGATGAGGTGATTTCTCAGCTTGACCTGGCATAGCTGTCCTCACAGCTTCTCTCCCAACTGGAACTGCTGTCACTCTTTGCAGATAGCTGAATTGCTTTTTTACACCTGTTACAGACATGCAGGATCTGTATTTTGGGGTACCTGATTTTGCTTACCCTGAATGTTTTTCTACTGTTAAAGGCAATGTTTCTAAAGCTGTGAAAGTCTCTAGGACAGATAAATAATCCCTCTGTAATAGTGACACTGAAGACAGGAACACAGCCAGGGAGCGAGGCTGAACTAAGCAGAAAATGTGTTTCCTGAATCTACCCTTTCTGCTTGGTACTGTGTTCCTTCCCACTGACTGGCTGGCTTTGGTGGTGGAACTTGCAGGGCAGAAGTAGGCCCAACGGGAAAGAGGCAATAGGTTTAGAGGACGCTTGCAGGTATTTATGTTTAAGACCACATTATGCAGGGGCTGTGGGCTTGTTTCGATGTAGAACATCCCCCGCCCTGCAATGCATGAGCCTGCAGAAGGTTTAGTCACCTGATGGGTTTTGGTTTGGTGATGTGTGGAGCTGGAGGAACATTGCACTGTTGTACCACTAGTTGGTGAAGGTTTCTTGAAGTAAACGAGCACTACATTAGAACACCCAGCAATACCTTTGCCATGCTGATACTTATCCCTTGTAACTTTCACAATGGCTTCTGGTTTCATCTTTCCATCTGTGAGTGAGGGGGAGTAATGTGCCTGCAGTAACTTTCTTCTCTAGTGGGACATCTGGGAATGCCTTCCCAGGTTTTACCTGACAGAGGAGGCATTTGCACAAGAACAAGATATTTTGATTTTAAGATGAGAGTCCCATGCAAGAAAGAGCAAGGATCCCAAACATTTGTGCACTCGATGGTTATATGGAGCAGCCTGCTTCTTATGCAACACCTACCCTGTGAGCTCAGAGTACTGAAACAGTACCCTGTTATCTGTTGAAAACTGTTCCTTGGTATTTTACTGCTTTTTTTCTCCAGGATTTCATGCCCTTCCCTACTGTAGCCATCTGTAATCTTGTAGTTGTAAACCTATGTAAACTTGGAAGCTGTTTCATGTAATTTTGGTGCTTAAATGTATGTTTTCAGTAAAACATGAGTGCCTTGGGGCTCCTGAGCAAATTTGCTTTCATGGACCAGAATTCACCTCTGTAGCAAGAGGACAGCACTGCACTATCTTTTGGGAGCTAGAAGAGGCCAGACAAGGGGCAACAGTGCCTCCTATCTTGCTTCACACACAGACAGTAATCTTTTGCATGTTTCTCCATTACTTTGCATTAGTAGGTACTGACCCACACGGGAATCAAAACCAAAATCTCCTACACTTAAGTCCTGATAAGCACTTGGACTTGAAAAACTCGTAACAGGCCTGGAGCATTGGGAAATCATTCTAGTTTTAGCTTTCCATCCCAGACAGAACTATTCAAAATTTTACTTTTTGAGTTCATCAATAATGTGGGGCAATTACATGACTATGAAGACTGATTTGATATTGTATAACCATCTTTTTGTGTGGTTTTCTATTTGAAAGTGGTGCCAAGCAGGAATTTATTCTATTGGTTTCCCATTCCTCTGGGAACTGTTGAGACTTTGGTAAAGGCATGTTTCTGCGGAGAGTGGACTTGAGCTGCTGATTTGACTGTAGGAGTTTATTTCTGGAATGCAGCAGTGTTTCACCAGGCGAGCAGCTGTCCTGGAAACACTTACCACATGGGGTCATTTTCCCCTCTGTGTGTAATCGACAAAGCCACCCCAGTTTATCTAAATCCTTTTAAGTCTCCTAAACTAGACCACAGGGAGTGCAGAGAGGTCTACAGGACTCTGACCTCCTTCACATCCTTCTCCAATCATTAGGGAAGAAAAAATGCTCTCACGCTTAAATGTCTCTTAAAGGGGAAGCCTATAATCTTTTCTAAGCGTGGAAAACTGCTTCTGTCAGAAACATGTTCCTGATTTGGGGGGAAGTATTGGTCCTCCATTTTTTATGGATGTTTTGTGATAGTAGCTACACCTCATTTAAGTTTGCCACCTATTCTAGGTTGTGGAATCATAGCAGTCAGAGGTAGGAAAAGCTTCTTGGATTAAATTCTTTTTCTTCTGTTTGATTTGTTTCCATTCCATGGTTTTCTTACATGCCTGTCCAATTCTGGGATGACAGTTCCACAGCTCAGTTCCTTCTGCTACAAGAGAAATTTTCCTGGTTATTTAGTTTAGTTCTTAAATTAGTTTTTCTTCACTTCTCCCTACTTCTCTCTCATGTTGCCCAGTGCCTTCCTCACTCTTTCCACTCTTGAACAGTTTTTGGACATAAGCCCCGTCTCTAAACCCTCCTTTCCTCCAGTAAGCTCTGCTTTGTTTTGTTTTTCTACCTTTTACAACCTTGCATCGGTCTCTTGAACTAGTATATAATCTTTACTGTGATTCTGTTGAGAAGATTTTACACTTTGAGCTTAGTGAGTCCTTTCTTTGTCTTAAACCTATTTCCTAGTCCAGAGTGCAAGGCCAGTCACAGGTGTCAGTTCTTTGTAGGTAGGAGGATGTTCTCAAGCCTTTAGAAGGCCTTTTTCTAAGAGGTTACTGCCTGGCAAGTCCTGCACCTGTGATCTGGGCCTGCCTTGCTGCAGCCTTCATGGATGTATCGCTGGACCTCTGCAATGGAAGTCTGCATCTGCCAGGATTCAGAGACTGCTTCTTTGGTCAGGTACTTGAAACAGAGAACACAAATTACTCTGATCGCTGCTGTCTCCTCTTTCCTCAATGTAGCTAGCATGCTAGTGTAGCTTATCTTTTTAGATGAATAAGTATGACCGGGGCTTTCTAAAACTTAAGACTGTTGTCAAGGATTTTTAACCCTGCAATCAATTGTTTTGGAAAGGGATTTTAAAATAAGATACCTCAGTGAATTCAGCTAGTGTATTTAAGATTTTAATTTCAGAGAGGCAAACTCTAGAAAATATTCAGTAGACGTACAGGTTTTTTTTTGTTTTGTTTTGTTTTGGTTTTTTTGTGTTTTTTTTTTTTGTTTTGTTTTGTTTTGTTTTTGTTTTTTTGTTTTTTTTTGTAAATTCTTTGCCTTTCCAAATGAGTGATAGGTTGAACATAATTAGTCCTTGGTCACCGTTGTGGAAAGGCAGAAACTGGAAGGATGAGAAGGTTGGTGTGACTCTCTTAGAGAAAAGGCAATACAGAATTTCCTGACTGAGAGCCAAGGGGCAGTAAGTTATAGTAGGAAAGTGTGTCTTCATAACATTGTTTTAGAAGATGAGGCTGAGAGATTTTGCAGAAAGGACAGGTGATCAGTTTTTAACAGCCTGCCATGATGCAAATCAGAGAGGGGGTTGAGAACAGCAGTGTGTTTCTTTTAAGAAACCTTCAATAGGCAATAAAGTAGTAAATTTACATGTAATGGAGAAGAATAGAAAATTTTCTCTAATACTATGACAGTCTCTTCTCATGGAACATGGGTGTGTTCGTTTGAAATTAAATGGTGGATTTGCTTTGTCTGTTAAAACTAGAGCAGTGTTTGGTTGGCCAGAGTATGTGAGAAACTGGAAGAATGAGGGTTTTCCTTTGCCCCTTGTGAGCATGTGTTACAGCAGAGTTCACAGCCTGACTTCAGGCTTCCTGTGCACCCATACTGAAAATGTGTACTGTAGTACTGAAGGCAGACCTGGGTAGCAAGGCAGACATATTAGGACTGACTAATTGGCAAACAGTTCTCTTCACCCTTTTTTTTGACCATGGTGTACTGGATTTACAGTGTTTGTTCTCATTGGCAACTTACTCTATGAAGCTTGAATAAAATTTCAAAACAATAAAGGTGATCTTTAAAAATAAAAATACCTCATTTTCCTCACCTCCACCCCCCTGAAAGATTACTGAATTTGAGACATGGACAGATTTAACTGACTGCTTTTCCTCTTGCTTATGATTCATGCACAGCACAGCCCTTGCCATTAGTCTTTATACGTTCTTTATATATGCTTTACACATGCTGGTAGATGAAGCATATGTCCTCTGGCAAAAATGGGTAGTTTTTCACAGCGAGGTTACTATAAAGTATAAGAAATTTCCTTACAAATACCATGTATGAGTCCTTTTAATTGAAGCTTATTGGGAATAAACAAGTATTGGATAGTAGGTACAGCACAAATACTTCTTACTGAATGCTTTCGGCAGACCCAAGCAGATGCTGTCTTTGCACATATTTGTCTTGCTTGCTGCAACTCTTAAAGAACTAAAAGAAATTTAACCAGATTTTAAGGTAGACCCATTGCATTCTGATGCTCTAGGATTAACTCATAGCATAGGCCATTAAAATCCAACCAGTAACTCCTGCACTTATCTGGGCAGCTTCTCAACATCAGCATCTTCTAGAGAGACATGCAACCTTGACATAAAGACATTGTGATAGATTATCCAGTGTGCCTCATGGCAAGTTATCCCAATGGCCAGTTCCTGATGCTTAAAAATGTCTCTATCACTAAGTGAAATTTGTCTCATTTTGGATACATCCCTTTAAATCTAGATTAAAGAACTTTCCACTATTATTTTTTTTCCCCACACTTACAATTAGATCAGGTCACCCCTTAGCCTATTCTTGGAATTAAATTTATTATGCTTCTCAGATCTCTCACTGGATAGACTTTGTTTCAAGCGGGTATTAGTTTGACAGCACCATACTTTTGAGTTCAGTAATTTATGTCTTTCAATCTCATTCTGTCTCAACCATGTCATCATTTACCTACATGAAAGGGGAAGTTTTCAAAGAAAAATATCCCAGATATGAGTGCTTTTAAGAAACCATTTGATATTGCTGATGATTTCACAACTTTCACAGCTGCTATAATGTGGGGGTCGTACGTCATGTCCAGGTATTTGTGTACACCTGGATTTATAGTAATCCAACTTGTGGTCAGTTTGAATTAAACTAGCATGGCATTTTTCACCCAAATCAGCTCCTCAATCTGAGCTGTACAAACATATGTGTTAGCACAAGGGAGGAGGCAGGACAAATGTGGCTCATGTGGGAAGAATGGTAGGATTTCCTCTTTCAGCAACAAAGGTGGATTAAAAAGATTCTCTAGCCTATGTAGAAAGACCTCATTTTTTCTATAATCCTATTTGTAAAAGCCAAACTCCCAGAAGAAACAAATAGACAAGGACAATGTAGTTTTATGCTCTTTGAATGTACGTTATTGTATCAAATTAAAAGAAAACCTACACTTCTGCAGAGTGGAGGAAGAGATGCAATTCTAGCACTGGTAATTTAGAAAAAAAAAAATAATCTTATACTAAATCTCCCAGAGAAAGAAACTCAGTATGCTCTAAAAACCTTTGGGCTTTGCGCATACCATAAGTGGCAGGATGTAGTTACTCCAGGAAGTATCTGAGGAGGAAATCCTGGCTTGGGTGCTTCTACATTCATACTTTACCCACTTTGCACAGGAATTGATGTTAAGAACAGAGTTGCTTCAAGGAAGTTGCACTCTCTAAGAAGGTGAGTTTTACATGAGGCCAGAACTACCAGTAGTTTGTTGTCAGGAGCATGAGAGGATCAGTCTGGGAGGGAATGGGCTTTCTTCTCTCTTGCAAAGTTCTGGAACAGTTGATTATTTCTTCTGATGTCTCCCTGTGACCTGCCTACTATAATGTCATGAGAAGGCCGCCTCCTTTCATCACCCTTTGCTAGATATTAAGGCTAGTCAAAACCAGCCCCTGTGAATGGATGTAGTATTGAAGCCCATTCGTCAGTCTCAAATGTAGGTGGCCTGTACATCCATAGTTTTACCACGGGTTTTATTCCTCTTCTGTTAAATTAGAATTTGATTATCAAGAGAGCAATTGTAAGTGCTTTACCAGAGAATTCCAGAACCTGTTGGTAGATATATTGAATTGCTTGTACACTCACTATAGCTGTATCCCTAAAAGGAAAATACTTGGATTATGAAATCAAGGTAATCAGGCTTCATGCATCAGAATTGCAGCTGCTGGAGTGAAATATACCCTTCTTTGTACTTTCTTGAATAATGTGATTGTTTGTGATATGGGCAGTCTAAGATTTATGGAAATACCTTCTCAGCTGGTGTAAACTTGTACAGCTGCAGTGAAACTGAAGAAGCCCTGCCACCGTACACTACGTTACAACTTGGTCTTTGGTGTTGTTTGGTAGAGATTTCCTTGCTTTTAAGTGGTCAGGTTTTGTACATGCAATAGGTAACTATAGGGTTGCCGGCAACCTAAAACAATCCCAAGCGTGGTTCTAGCAGAGGGTTTTGCTCTCAGGCTCTACCTACGCGAGGGGAAACATCCCACCAGGTCAGTAGAACGCAGTGGACAACTGAGTGAGAGAGTGTGAGGGAACAGTGGTGATGAGCAAGTCTGATCCGACCTGGCATTGTAGCATGACAGACCAAGGGGGCAAAGTGGGCAGGTCAGAAATGTTGGTCTTTGTATGAAACTTGATTGTGTTGTATGCAGGCAGGATACCATGAAGCAATGAGCTGGTGTTCTTGCTTGGTACTGTTCTGGTGAGACTTTCAGCTCTGGGCACTCGCAGCAAAAAATGCACAGGAAACTTGGAAGGTAGTAAGAAAAGAAGAACAAAAATGATAACAGAGCTGGAGGGATTGTTTTTATTAGGGAAGATCAAAAGAACTAAATATGTGGAGCTTGGCTAAGTGATGACTAAGAAGGGAACATGAAAACTACCTACAAGTGTTTGAAGGATATAAACAGTAGAGGTGAGCAAACAGCAGGGAGAAATAGTCTGAGTTTGAAAGTCATTTTCAGTACAGCTGTGTTTCCACCCTTTAGTAGTCTCTTTCTGTTAAGACTTGTGCTTTACTGGAAACAGTTTCAGGGGAAAGCACACTTGTATGTTCACATGCTTCAGTATCTGAAAGAGAATTCTGAAATGTAAACTCAAGCTTAAAATTTGAAATTTGCTTTAGCTTACACAAGGCACCTAACGTGTAATAGGTTGTGCTCATCGTCAGTATGCAAATTTTTGGCATGGCAAGTCAAATATGTGGTTGAAAACTGTACTTTCAGTTTTAAAATGGTACTTGTGTGCTTCCCTGATGGAATTGCTTACTTAACTGAGCAATGCAAGATAGGTTGCAAGGGCTTTCTATCAGGTTTGTTCAAAAAGGTGAGGTATTTGCTTTAGTTGGCAGACTATATTTTATAAATGGTATGATTTGCATGCTGACCTGTTGGGGGAGGTATTTTTTTCTTTGACAAGAGTTAGAAGTAACCAGGGCCCAAAACAAGAACATGCTTATATACTTAAGGGCTATCAGTGCAGTTTTATGAAGCTGCCCAGGTGTGCTTGTGCACTTGCGAGGGAGACCTTTTCTGTTTTTTTGATGCACAATTCATTAGCTGAGAAAGGTGAATTTAGCTCCCGTGGCCCCCCCCATGGACAGTTAGAGCAGTTGAATTAAAAAGACATTTCAGGATGAGTTTAAGAAAATGTTGTGTTAATGGTGAAATTTTCTCCTCCTGGAGGTCCACTTGTCATTTAAAGCACTTGGGCAAAGCAGTGGAAGCGGTTGCTGAGCAAGCCTCAGGTGAACAGACTAATTTGGTAAGTCATTTTCAACTTTGGTGATTTGTGAATTCAGGCATTAAAATACTGTTAATGCTCATCAACAGGCTTTTCTAAGCACCTTTCCCTGTTAATGCAGGATTGGTGCGTGCTGCCCAGTGAATGACAAATACATGTTCAGTTGTGTAGATACGGTCTTTGAGAAAATGCCTCTGGAAATGACTGTGTGTATGTATGTGTGCATGCATCAATCCATACTGTACACAGTACTACAGGCATTGACCTATGCAAACACACACCAAATTATCACTTGCTATAAACAAATTAGCATGCTTTAAAAGGTGAAAAGCTCTATAAAATTGTCTGCCCTGTTGTTTATGGTGTGAGTGGAGGATGCACTACATTACAGAGGAGCTTACATTTCTCTCTTCTCCCCCCTTCTCTAAATGGACGTGTGCTCCGTCCGTTTCACCATTGTTCCTGCCAGCCTGATCCCAGCAGGGGTTCCCTAATTAGCAATCTCTTCATTTCCAATCAAAGCACAAAGCGGCCCCAAAAGCCTCTCTTTATGAGGGAGCTGAGCGGTGGCTGGGGACGTGGAGTGGGATAATTGCCTTCGCCACTGGCAGCAGTAAGCAGCCTGGCTAATTCATTATTGTAATAACTTTGCTTGTCCTTGGGGAGGGGGGGCTAGGGTGAGGAGGACTGAGCCTGGCGGTGCTAGCTGAGGACAGGGGGAAGGGGGAATCCAGCCAGAACTGAGGTAGGAGATGCAAACAATTGGCAGGAAAGGAGAAACTATTCATGATTTTTCTGTCTGTCCCCTGTAAATAATTTGAAGTTTATGCTAATCTGTGGCATGGCGGCCAATGCTCCCTAGGCAAGCCGGCTAAAAGCCACCCCTCTGCTCTGCCCTTGTCATGTTCAGAGAGAGGGCAGTCTGGCAAGGCATGTAACTTGGCCCCAGGACCGCTGGGGAGCCTGAAGCTTGGTGGATGAAGGAGATTTGGGGATTGCCGCTTAGTCCAGGTAGGAGAATTTGACGCTCAAACACTGAGATAAGGTTGAACAACTGAGCTGCCCACAGTCAGCAGTTTGTGGCTTTCAGTGATACCCAAGGAATCAACAGTCCTTGAGTGGATACTGCATGTCATATTTCTTCGAGGAAGCCAGAAGCTGGCAAATCCTGTGGCAGACCTTTGTTCTTATCTGTTGTCTCTTTAAAATGCCTTTAATCACTTACCTGTCTTCATGTAAACCGCAGCTTTGACTTGCTGGAGCTCTGTTGGCTTTCAGTAGCAATCAAGGCTCTGCCCTTGTGAACAGACCACTAGGCTGAGATGCCAGCAACTGCTGGAGCTGCTAAAGGCAACAGGCAGTGGTGGTGGTGACTTCCTCTTACATGAAGGGAAACGTCTGTGGTGTGGCACAGTAAGTTTGTTAGGGTTTTGTTTTTGAAATGAGTACATTATTTTAAGTAGGTAAAATCAGTCATTTCCAAACCCCCTGGTGGTTCTTTTTTGTTTCTCTGTGCTTATCTCAGTTGCTGTGGCAGGGTCTTGGCTACTTCAGCTGACTGATAGGACAGCTCCTTCTCCAAATTCCTTTGATTTGTTACTGCTGTGCACGTTCAATTGAGCCCATCAGTCTGAGACTGTCACCGTTCATGTTTCTGCACTGAGATGGCTGGTAATGTAGCTATGCATTTTACTGTCAAAGGTTTTTTCACTGAAAATTATTATTTCTGACATAAAATAAAACTCAAGAAACAGTGACATCAAAGTCTGAGTGCCAAATATAGAAATCTGTGAGCAGCAGAACATTTCAACATTAAACTATGTCGCTGTATGAGAGAACACTTCATTCTAGAGCTATTTGTGTTTTATTTGTGTTATGGATGGGCACATGGAGCACATCCTCAGCCTGGTGGGCACTTCAATGATATGTCATGGATCCTTTGATTCCCAAAGAGTTTAGCCACCCAAGATGCAAAATGCTTACTGCGAGCAGGTGTTTTTAGGGTAGTTTAATGAGGCAGTGGAGGAGTAATAGGTGTTTGGAGCAGAATTTACAATTGGTGTTGTCCTGATTCTTGTGACCAGTGCTGTTTTCCCAGCTGCCTTATTCTAGCTGCCGTCTAGCAACTTTCTTCACCTCTCAACCAGACATTCAACCTCTTGGAGGCTGTGCTGCCTGCAGGCAAAGGAACACTATTTCAATGAGTTGACAAGTAAGAACAAACTTCCTCTGCCTGGTACCAGTGTGCATGAGCAGCCTGCAGTGGTGGTGCTAGAGTCCCAGGGAAAAACCATGTCTTCTGATTTTTATTTTTCTGTGGTCAATGTTGCAATCCTGGCTGTGTTGTGCTTCTTGCTGTTTGATGTAAACACCATTCAGGGAGGAAGGTTCCAACAGGCTAAGTTGGACACAATGTGCTAAGTGCACACAATG